>NC_142167.1:34542707-34741754 GCF_029865625.1 Vigna umbellata | reverse complement strand
TTTCGACTGTGAAAGTGAAAAGAAAAATTAAAATAAGTTAAGTTTTTAAACAAAAAATTAAGATATATAAAAAATTGTGTATGGTACAGAGGGTAGCCGAATGGTTAACACTTGCAACCTTTCGGTCTACTCTGTCAGTCAACAGAGGCAGAGGCAGCTAGAGTAAACGGTTTTATTGATGTTGGATCAGTGTTTAAGTCTTTAGCATTGGGATACAACAAGATCAGCGTGTAAGTTGTTTATGATGGATTATAGCTGGGTTAGGGTTTAAATTATTATTAATATTGGAGCAATAGTTTAATAGTTAATAAAATAATAACAAAATGATTAAAGATATTAATTAAAGATATTGATTGATGATATTAATAATAGATTACAGAATAAAGAAGTTGTAGCTCACCGAATTTAAAGGTAAATTCGTTTTATTTGACTGTGAACTTAAGGTTCATAAAATAACTTATAAATACAAGGTTAAAATGCAAAAGTAAAGACATGTTACTAAAATCCCAATACTCATTGTGAGATAAAATTCTTTAAACAACGTTCAACTTGAGCGTTAGAGTTCGAAAGAGGAGATTCAGAGGCTAGAATACAGGAAAACTACTATGATGACGTGGTATACACTTAAAATGATACATAACATTATTATATTATGTTTAATTTTTTTTAGGTGACATGGTTTAAAATTTAATTGGAAATATTAGGAATCCAGAGTCTTCGTCATCCTTGCCGTTTATATGAGGTCGGCGACGGTACGTCAACGGCACCTGCGCGGGCGAGAGGCTTCTCGGCACGGCTACCTTTAGCAGCATCTTGGGCGACTGTCTCAGAGGACAATCCGGCGCCGATCCGACGATGCTCGTGAGGGACTGGAGGTCGGAAACCGTACTCCGACGACGGACCTGAATGACGGACACGGCGGCCTGGACATGGAAGGAGGTTGTCCTTCTCCGCCGGTGACTCTCGGGCTGGCCATTGCGCCAAACCCTCATTCCACTGATGATTTTTGTGAATTTTGATTATGTTTTCCTGTCATTGATTTATGTTTTTCGTTTACATTGTTTTTAATTTTGTTCTTCTTCTAGTTTGGGGCCTCGGTATTTGAATTTTCCCATAGTATGTTTCACATCTGAATACATATTTTATCGAAGGAAATGGGTTTCGGTTTTAATCATGCAAAGAAATTTGGGGAAATTGTTTATCTGGGTTTACTGGTTGTATATCGTTTTTCCACAAATCGAATCGGATTCCCAGTCTAGTGGGTTGATATTTATCACAGAGATATGCAAATCCAAGTGTTAAAATTAGGTCTCCGATGGAGGAAGGAATTTCGCCGGCGAGGGCGTGGGCGTTGGAGGAGAGGTATAATCATGGGTGCAGGCATCCGGCATACCAAAAAGGTCACATACTGAAAATATGTTTCCCCTAATATCTTGCACTGAGACAACAATAGGTTTACCTCAAATATGTTTCCCCTAATATCAGTGTCATTTATTTATTTGTGAGCACTCTAAAGGAAGAATTTTTCCGATAAACTTCACGAAATTGTTCAAACCATAACCAGCTACTCTTCCCCTGGTAGAGTTTAAAGTTTCAGAAGCAGCCCAACGCCAATGACGAGGTAACTTATTCATTCTTCTGAGAGCCAAATTTGGATTGAAATAATGACTCAATGTTGCTCAGGAATGACAAATATTAAGCTATATATCCCTCAATTTGTAGGTTAATGGAACATGGGTTGTTGTGTCTTGAAAAAGCCAATAAAGCATTTGAGAAAAAACAGAGGAAGCAAAAGGAGCTCCGAGACAACTGCCGAGACAGAAAAAAATCCCTAATTCCTTCCCTCGTCAAAAACTGTTTTTTTAAATATAAATATCCACGTAATTTAATCCTATTGTAACTGAGCTAATAATAATGTTTGCACCGCGTGGTGTGAGTAAAAACTTAATAACGAGGGTTTAATTGGCTTATTTTAAAAAGTTTTTAAATTTGATTGAAATCGAAAAAAAAATAATGATCAAGTTAAGATTAACACACAAATACCAAATGAGAGTTTAAACTGATTTTAAAATTATAATAGTTGTTTATAGTAAAATGTTAAGGGTAGACTTTGTTTTCTATGAAACCCTTTTAAGCTTTTATTTGAACAGTGTGAAAGCAAAAGAAAAAAAAATGAATTGAGAGAAAATATGTAGAAAAAATAGGTAAATTTCTTTTAATATACATTATTAATGTAAGTATAAGGAGAAAAAAATTAATGGTGTTTAAAAAATTGTTACTATGTCAATCAGTAATCAGTGTATTTTATTTAGAAAGAATATAAGTGATATTTGAATAATAAATAACTTAGAAAAAAATATTTAAAATGTTAAATTATTTATATATAATGAATTGGAAATAAAGTTAAAATTTGTTTAGTCATGTGATTATATGAAAAAAACGTGAAAATGTAATGTTTTTAATTTGATTTAATAAAATAATTTTTTCGTTATGTTTATAGTGTGTTGGTATACTAATTGTCAAAATTCATTGATTTGTAGGTAAATGAATGACTAATTAAAATTATTGGTTTCCATATCATACGTTAACATTAATGTGTGATACCAAGAAAATTTTTAAAAAAATAGTATTTGTCTTATTTGATCATTCAAATAGTATAACCATGTAATTCATTAGGTATATTAATTAGTATAATTGATTATACAAGTTACCATGATTATGTTTTTCATGTATATACATGTTCATTGTTAAATATGAGTGCTAATAGCACAACTAAAATGTATTATTGAACCATAATTTATATATAAACTTGGCAACATCATAATTATGCTATATATTTATATCATAACTCGAACAAAATTGATTAAACAAAGTTTATGTTGTCTTATTTAAAAGTGGTATGCAATTAAATTAAGACAATGTCAACCCTAACAATACATAAGAGTTGCTAGTACACCAAATATGAGTAAATAACAAATGCGTAAAGTTGTCCTTGTTGCATTGTCACGTATCTTTCTTTTCATTATGAGAAACAACTCTCTCCCACCCGTATCTGATATAGGTGCAAATGGTTTTAGAAGATTGGATGAATAGAGTTTTAAAAACCTTTTGCTTAAATAAATCTAAAATACTCAATAGAAAACAAATCAAGCATAAAACAAATTTTTATATTAGGTTCACCCAAATATTAGAGGCTATGTCTAGTTCTCTTTTAAGTACTCTGCTTAAAAGATCATTAATCAAATAAATTGATTATAACATGAGTATCAACCTCTTCAGCTACGAGTACAATCTCTCCAAACATAATTTAGTTGTTATTTATGTTTTTCATGTATCATGTTGTTAGAATTATTTGAATATATATTTGCTTTTAAGAATTTGACAATTGAATGCTTCAAAATCACATAACTTCTAGTCTTCAATGATCATCTATAAACTCTCCAACGTTCACTTTTTTCATTGCAAAAGGAAAATTACAAATTTTATTGAGTTAGAGTCAAAAGTCAAATTACAACAATTTAATATAGGTCATGAATAAGAGTACATAGATCATCTTCATATATAGAGATAAATGATTGTTGACAATTAATGGTTTTGTTAACTCAATCACAAGATGTTTGCTTAACAAAATTAATTTTTTTCTAAAGTTCATCTTAATAACTAATGCTTATCAACTTCTTTAATCTATGCTTATCAACTTCTTTAATATGCAAAATGAGAATCATAAATATTCATAACATATTATCAATCAATATATGTATAAGATCTTATAAACATATGAAAATTAGTTGAATGAACTAAAGTACATATTATTTGATCAGTGTAAGCTTCACATGTTCAACTTGTATCGTTTGATGTGTATAATTCTTCGTACGTCTTATTAATGCAACTTCCTTTTGTCTAATTATCATATCTTTCTTTTGTCTTATTAATGTAGCTTGTATCATTTGATGGTTTATTTCTTTAGACCACATGTCGTCTAATGATTTAATCTGTATCATATGAATTCTTCAAGTTCTATCTTTGGATCTTTTCATATTACTAGAGTGCTTATGGTAAAGATGCATAATTTTTGCAACATGAAACATGTAAATATAATAACAATATGACATTGTTTTGTTATCATCAAAATAATCAATTACTTCCTATAAGGTGATGTATCATTTGATACTACCATCTTACTCACTTTACTTAATGCAAAACTTCCAAAACGAACAATCAGCTTTGATACCATTATTAATTTTTTGAAGGAAGACACAAAGAAGGTCCAATTTCAGTGAAACGTAAACAAGCCTATATAAGATAACACATTATCAATTTCAATCCAAAACTTTAAGGCAATAACTCTATAGATTTTTCTGTTTATATATTGTTCATCTTTACTCATTTTTACCCAAGATAAAACTTCAAACTCACCTTAACTTGCTAATATTTTGCATATCCAATTTGATAAATTAATAAGAACTTAAAATCATATTTATTTAAATTAGTTATTCGAATTTCGAATTTAGAGACTTGTATACGTTCTCACTTATAAAGTATTCATATTGAGACTATAGTTTAATTATTGCGAAAAATAGTACTTTAAAGGATAGTTCAGTACTTAATAATTTTATCTGTTGAAAACTAAACTTGTAAACTCAATGATGCAAAGGTTGCAATGTGCTCTTTAACTTACTAGTGAATGTCCCCATAACACTATTATCTTGAGTTTGGATAAGAAATTTTAACAATGCAAAGAAATTGAAATACATGTTATTTGAAATACTTAAAATTAAATTCTCTTCACTTCTTAAATAGTTTGTTTTGATGGAGTAGTTGAAATATATTAGATTTTAATTTTCTTGTTTGGATAAAGCAATTTAACTTCTCTTCTAACAAAAAGTCTATTTTTAAAATATTTTGATAACTCGACTCTACCCTTCAACCTAAATCAACATAACATGACGTTCGACTCAAGCCAGCTTATCTCAACCTTTGGTACAACTAACTTGATAAGACCTACAACCCAACCCAACCCAACCTAGTAAGACCTTCAGTCGTAGCCAACCCATCTCGAACTTCGAACCGAACCATTTCGTCTTATCCTTCGACCCATATTGATTTAGCTCGACCTTTGATCCAAGTCGATTAAACTAAACCTTTTGCCTAAGCTGACTCGATTGAGTCTTTAGTTTTAGCTTACATGACTTAACCTTCGTGAGTGGAGTGACAAGAGTGAAAAGGAGTGAATTCCAATTTTTTTTTTTAGGATATTTGAAATTCCTCTATTTTATTCATTTGAAATACTTTCCAAATTTTCTTATAATTCAATTTCTTTCTACTTACTTTATCCAAACAAATCATTTAGTATAAAAAATTTAAATTCTTCAAATAAATTCATCACCCTTCTAAATTACCTCATCCAAACACAAATATTAAGGTTGTGTTCTTATCCAAGGATGAATTTGGAAGAGAGTAAATGGATGGATTTGAGTGGATTTGAAGCTAAAGTTTGTATTGTGTTTTTTAAGAGATTTGGATGTGAATGTAATTAGATTTGAATGTGAAGTTTGTGAATAACTTGATTGATATGATACATAAAAAAGTTTTAACAGATAAAAAAAGAAAATTACAAAATTACCCCTATTGCTAAAAGTAATATAAAATTACTTTTGGAATAACTTAAATTAATTTTAAAAAAAACGTTGAAGAATAGTTTATATAAATATTAAAAATTTAAAATTGACATTAACAAAGGTTGAAATTAATTAGGAAGGAAAAAGACAAGGCACATGTAGAAAAGCTCATTTTCACTCTTTTACCTTAATTAATTTAAACCATTGAATGAGTAAATATCTATTAATTTATTCTTACTTAATAAATAGTCTTAAATACAAGTTTTGAATCTTTAGTAAAAAAAATAATTTTCTGTCTTACTAATGGCAAATCCCTTAATCATGGTCAAACACTTTCAAGAGAGTGAAAGTAATCCTCGAAGATGGTGTCAACTCTACCTTGTGAACCACCATTGGAGCAATCATGAAGCATGGATTGAAGAGTAGTATAGGAATTTAGGCCATTGTATTCGGCCATGTAGTGTAGGTTTGTTTAAGGGTTGTATTAAGGCCTAAGTAGAATAAAATTTTTCTTAAGTTAGATATTCAAACCAAGTGGAAAGTGTGTTCCATGTGTCATGCTTCCATTGGAGAGAAATTACTTTTTAGAAGTGGTCACATGACATCCTAAGAGTGGAGAGGATTTCTTTTGATAGTGACCACATGTCTCTCTACCATTGGAAAAGATTTGCTTTTATTAGTGACCACATGACACTCTAGGAATTGGCCATTGGACATGTCCTCCCATCATTAGAGAGGATTCGTAGACATTTGTCCACTCCTTAAAAGGCTTCATTTTTGGCCAATGATAGCAAAGGTGGAAGATCATGCTTTTAGGATTAGAAGGAGACATCCTTGACCTATAAATAGAGGTGTCTCCACCCTTGTATTTTATTTTGGATTTAAGTAATGTTATGCTACCAAATTGTAGCCATACACTTCCTTGGTCAAGACTAGAACATCCATAAAGGTCCTTCTAGTCACCTACCTCATGGAGTTGGCCTAACCTCTCTTTGAACCATCAAACTACACTTCATCTTCACCACCTAGCTCAAAACCTTGACCTATCTTCACCACTACCACCATTGCGCATCATATTAGTTCATTCCACCACTTTTCCGCAATCATATCCACCATAGGGACCATCACCTTGCATCCTTTTAGGTTTTGACCCAACCTAGTTTAAGGAGATTGCCATCACTTACTATTGTACTAATAAAGAGAACAAGTATTATAAGCATTATTCTATAGAATGAAAATGGAAAGTTATTAAATAATAAAAAGTGAAAACTTTTACTTCAAAGTAAATATCCTACTAATCCAAAGAACCTATCTCAAATTTTAAACATAATAAGGTATATGGGAATCAGTTCCATGCATAAGATAATTGATTCCTCACACATCAAATGACATAATCGGTTCCATAATTCACGGAATTGGTTCCAAAACCTCATAATGTTTATTTCACCCTTCTTGTTTGTCATGATTTGCTGAGAATGAAAAACATTCTCCCATACAAACTTCACTCGTATGTGGGGTATAAACGTAAATGCAAATGTTTCACCCTCAAATCCTCTCCTATATGTGAAGATCTCATTCCTCCTCCATCTCACAAATATTTCCTTTCACTCTCTTGGAATCGTTTGATAGAAACACAATATTTACATACATATTTGTCTCTGGTAATCTCTCCCAATAATGAATCTACAAAAACGAACACAACCTAAGGAAAATACATATTAATTTCTCTTTTGGCCATATTATTAATTCAAAAATTCAAAAAATATATGTTAATTTAAGTGTATGAGAATATTCTCTCAATCATTTCTCATTTCATACTTAATACTCAAAATCACTTTAAAATAACAAAAACCTATTCCTAAAAACATAAATAAGATTATTCCGATCTGTAGATGTTTATCACAGTCAACTAATCTAAATCTAGCTTAACATAAATAAGCCAAATAATTGTAATTAAAACATGATTGGGCTGTGGTTAAGTCGATGGTAAGTAAAAACTTGTTACAAATAATATGAATATAAAGTAGGTAAGGTAGGTGGGTTATAATAATATACTTTGTACTCTAACATCTATCGACTTAAGCATTAGAGTATTTTCTACATATACATCCCAAACAATTTGAGAAGATCGAAAAATTCTTTACACTAAACAAACAGAAAATAGAAGCAACATGAAGATCAAGACATCACAGAGTAAGAAGTGTGCAACCAATACTATAGAAATAATTCAAATTTCAAATTTGAAGACTTATGTAGATACTCATTTCTAAAGCATCCATATTAAGACTATAGTCTAATTGCTACATGTAATATAATATCTAAGACACTCGACCGAACGACAGCGAGGCCGTTCGACCATTTCCTGGTCAGCCATCTCGAATAAGCCGCCAGCTAGGTCTTCCACCTTGGTCGACAGCAAGACCGAGCGACCATTTTCTGGTCGACCATCACGAATTAGCCACCACCTAGGTCGTCCACCTTGGTCGACAGCAAGACAGAGCGTCGACCGTGACCGATCGACAAAACCTTCTTCATTGCCGACCGACCATTTTCTTGTCGACCATCAAGAATGAGCCACCACCAAGGTCGTCCACCTTGATCGACGACAAGACCGAGTGGCCCCAACGTTCATCCCTGGCGATCAACCATTCCGCCTCACTCATGTTCGGCCACCCGTCTCCATAACGTTTGTCCACTGGGTCCCCAACGTTCGACCATGCTTGGCCTCGACCATTCGGCCACCCGCCTCAGTAACGTTCGTCCACTCGAATCCGCAAGCGTTCGCTCATTCAACTACATCTGATGCTCGCACATTGGTCCTCAATGACGTTCGGCGTCTTGGTCTCTACCGCTCGACCATACTTCAACACGAGCATGTCAGCGTTCGAGCGCCACTGACGTTCAAACACCGCTCGACAAGCCATGTGACGAGCGTTCAAACTGTCCACGCGTTCAACCTACGTGTCGAGCGTCCAAACCGCCCTCACGTTCAACCGCTCGACACTCCATTTGGATTCGGCCACTCGACGCCAACGACGTTCGTTCTCTTGGGGCCAATCGTTCGCCCATCAGATCTAACGGACAGTCGGCTTAGAGCGTTCATCGCTTCGCTCAACATCGATGTCAAATAGTCGGTCGTTCGGCCTCACCCTTCGGATTTGAATGCTCGACAGTGCCTGCGTACGTGGGTAATTGCTACATGTAATATAAATATCTTTGCAGGTACCTCCCCCTCCTTTGGCGAGTATGAACAACAACACTTGGAGAAGAGCAAGCGTCCCAGACAGCGTCCCAGACAGCGTCCCAGACAGCCAGGAGCAACGAAGACACACCGGAAAATATCTACACCGAAACACTACATAATATAATACTTTAGAAAATAGTTCTCTCTACTCAATAATCTCATTTGTTGAATACTCAACTTGTAAACTTAAAGATGAAAAAAAGGTTCTTTAACTTTACTAATGAATGAGAATCTTTAAATAAACTTTTATTTGGCGATTAATGTTATAAAATAATAATAATTGTAAAAGAAACACTAATATTTAAATGTTGACCAACAATTTTTTTTTCTCTCATTAAAGTTTATAAATGCCAATAGTCAAAACTTTATTCCTCAGGTCATCTTTTTAGTTTTTCTTTTCTTATCCTTTTTCTAGTATAGGTTTATTCTTTTACTCTCTTTAGAGTTTTTTTTTCTAATTCTAAACTTCTCATAAGTTTTTGAAAAGATTTATGAAAAATTCTTGTTGTATTATGAGAAACTTACATAATATATTACGAATAAATCCTTAAGAACAATAATTTATATAATTCAAAAAATTTTGTTCGTGATTTTATTAAATTTTCTACCATAATTAATATTTAAAATCGCTTTAAAATAACAAAAAGTACTCTAAAATGGTATTCTAAAATACCTTTTCTATATAGCTTCCAGAACTTGTAACTCTAAAAGCTTTTTAATATAGAATTGCATGAAGAAATTATAAAGGAAAAAAAAAACAAAAATGTTGTTAATAAGTTTGTATTCAATCTCGATCTCATATAAGGAAAAGTAGTAAAAGAAATTTGAGAGTGGTATAAAAATATAATATATGATTACCCAATTAATGACATATAAATTTATTATTTTATAGTTTAATAAAAAAAATTCTAAGAAAAAATAAATACGTATATGTTACGTGTATATGTTTCTATTAAAATATTATTAAAATATTATTATCTATGCAATTGGACTACTTATTTTGAATGTTAGGATTGACATTTTTACATTTTAAAACAACCTTTTTAATAATTTTTTTGTAATGTTTTTTGTCACAAGATTCTTAATATGAGATGTCTATGAGAATCTAACCTTAAAATAAAAATTCTACTAAAAAATGTCATGTTATTCTAAATAAATCTTTTAATATAGGTTTAATGTCTCGGTAGGTCCCTATTTTGGTCAGGAATTTGAAATAGGTCCCTTTTCTTTTTTTCGTCTTAATTGGGTCCTTTTTTATGTAAAATTTGAGCAATTAAAGGTCTACCGTCAAATTGGGCAAACGACCGTTTAAATGTTGGTTACGTGGCATGGTCAGAGTTCACATTAATGAGACGTGGCATTATAAACTAATTTTGTATTAAAAATTATGAATGCATAGTGGTGGTGTAATCAGCTTTTTGGAAGGGTAAAGTGGGAATAATAAAAAACTTTAAGTGCAGACCCCTTTAATTGACAAATGTAATTGAGATTGGGGAAAAAATTGGGGGTAGGGTTCGTGTGAGGAACAAATTAGCTTTGGAAGTTGGAAGAAGGCTTTCCTGCCTGCACCGCGAATTGGATTCTGTGTGTTTTTTATTCACAGGTTGATGGAGACGAAGGAGAAAGTGGCAGTGCGATGGTGGATGGAGAAGATTTCGCTCCCCTGGTGACTGCCATGGAGGCATTGCAGATCTACGTTTCTGGTGGAGATGACAAAGATGCGAACTTGGCTTGCGGCATTAGGGAGGTCGAGGACGAGGGAGGCTTTGCGTGGCGGTCATGGAGGTTGCGGTGATGGCTGCACTTAAAGTTTTTTATTATTCCAACTTTACCCTTCCAAAAAACTAATTACACCACTATGCATTCATAATTTTAATACAAAATTAGTTTATAATGCCACGTCTCATTAATGTGAACTCTGACCATGCCACGTAACCAACATTTAAACGGCCGTTTGCCCAATTTGACGGCAAACCTTTAATTGCTCAAATTTTACATAAAAAAAGACCCAATTGAGACGAAAAAAAGAAAAGGGACCTATTTGAAATTCCTGACCAAAATGGGGACCTACCGAGATATTAAACCTTTAATATAATATATTTCTAAAAAAACAAAATAAAACCTCACCCCTAAATATATGATTATATTTTCAACTGTATTTTTTATAAACAAAATAAAATTTAATTATTTCTAAAAATTATAATTTTTGTGTGCTTATCAAACATCCCAACTCACAATAGTTTTTATTAGATGACAATATACAAATTTTGTATTTATAAATATAAAACTATTAAATCAATATACAAATATAAAAAGTATTCTTGAAGACAGGAAAAAACCAAAAGGATTGAGTGTAAAAAATTACAATAATTTGATTTCTATCTTTTTCAAGCATAAATAAATAGTGATTTTTTTTTTCAAGAATCTCAAAGTTTCAAAAGTAATATTGTAACATCCCAAAATATAGTGATAACCATAATCAGAATTAATTACATTAATCATTAAAACAGTGCAGTCTTTACAAAAAGATACGAGGTCCAAAACGTCGAACGTTTTAAAATAATAAAAAAAAGTAATGTAGCCGACGGTATCCAAATTCTAAGACTAAACAAAAAAATACTATCAGCTACTACATGTCGAGCACTCTAGGGCTCGACCTTAATCCCTACTTCAACCGGTTCAACATCTTCCGAAATTTCTTCTGCCAGCGCCTCTTCCAGCAGCTCACTTCCATCTGCTCCCATCCACATGGATGATCATCGCAAGGACAAGACGGACGTACAAAGACAATCGACAACACAAAGAAGAGAACACAGGGTAAGCTTATGTAATTTAATTCATACATTAAAGTATCAATTCAATCCAGTCAAACATACCAGAATGATTCAACATAAATAAATAAACAAATATCCAACAACTATTTCTAGACGGACCGTCCGGACTGTATGATCTGTGTAGCTACAGGCGTCCTTGCACCCGAGTGGTGTAGTAACTGGGATACACTCAACAGCTGCCACTCGAGGTTAGTCCGTTCTTACGTCGCCCATGTTAACTTATGGACTAAGGACCTCCTGCCATTCCCACACATGAACCACTCTCCTCTAAGTGAAGACGAGTGTCACGGAATATCAGGATGGACCAAGCCAGCATTAGCTAACCACAGTCATACTTTACCAAATTCCACATTCAACATATGTGAGTCGTTCCTCCCTGGAACGCTCGTACAACATTCATAAACGTTTAATCATCCCATATAATGTTCATCATTCAAAATCTTTCACTTTTATTTTCATTTTTGTCTTTCAGTCCGAGTATGTAAATAATTAAACTTTCAGCCCTCTTTATAACGAGGACAACCGTGAGGAACGAGACTGAAGAATTTACCCCGTTCCCGAATAAAGTAATACTGACTACCAGATAGATGAACGACCTGTATTAACACGGTGCTCGACAATGTCGGTCGACACAGATGAATGATCTGTATTACAAGGGGGTTCGACACTGTCGGTCGACACAGATGAATGATCTGAATTACAAGGGTGTTCGACACTGTCGATCGACACAGATGAATGATCTGTATTACAAGGGGGTTCGACACTGTCGGTCGACACAGATGAATGATCTGTATTACAAGGGGGTTCGACACTGTCGGTCGACACAGATGAATGATCTGAATTACAAGGGTGCTCGACACTGTCGATCGACACAGATGAATGATCTGTATTACAAGGGGGTTCGACACTGTCGGTCGACACAGATGAATGATCTGTATTACAAGGGGGTTCGACACTGTCGGTCGACACAGATGAATGATCTGAATTACAAGGGTGCTCGACCAGAATCCTTCCCAATGAAAGTATTCCAATTCAAAGAAGTTTACTAGAACACCAAACGGTCGAGAACCGTTTAATGTCGGACATACGTTATCATAGGGAAGTTGATATTCAAGTTTCACTTACATTCTCTCGTTCCTAAGCATGTATATTTCGTATTCATACGTATCACTCATATCATACATTTCAACCAACATATATCATATTCATTCAGTAAAGCAACGTTCGACCATGCATACTCAATCGACATACATCTCATACATTCAGTTCATATCATGTTTACATACAACATACAAGTATAAATTAAATTACTAAGCTTCCCTTACCTGGATAGCAGTGTACTCCCGAAAAGCAAGGTTTTGTTCGACCTCTAACAGCGTTCTACCCTCAGGTTTCGCTCAACAACTTTCCCTAAATCTAAAACACCAGAAATCAGAAACAACTCAGACCTATACCCCATGCCTGCAACTGAATCTTAGTTTGCATGTACTACAGAACAAACGTTCAGATCAACGTCCAGAGTCGAGTGACTTACCGGTTACAGAACTAGGATCTGTTCGGTTCGGATTGAAGCTCACGGTGCCAGGAACGTTCCTACGGTTCTGAAACGTGATCGGAGAAGAAGGTGATGAGTTACAGTAAAGAGAAGGTGAGGGTTTCTAGAGAGAAGTTGGAGAAAACGAAAGGTTGGGTTCTGGGGAAGAAGATGAATGGTGCAGGTGAGAGAGAGTTTTCAAAAATTCTAGTTGTGTTAAACTCACGTTCGTTCGAACGAACGTCTCCCAAGTTGACACCTGCACACCAACTCTGAAATGGGAAGCTTCTCCCGCGACAGGTTGCGTGTGTGCATGCAGTGTTTGGTACGTTTTTAATGTTTCAGAGAAATGATGGGCGTGGCTTTCCGTGTATGCCAGAGAGGGAGGGGATCAGATTAGGTAGTGGGTTTTAATGGCTGAGAAATGATGTGGCGTGCATTAATGGTGAGGATGTCAGAAATTATCTTTGCTAAATATCAAGGGTCTTACAAATATAATAATAAAGAAAAAAAATATTTTTTTATGTATGATAAATATAAAACCATATTTGTACAGATTAAATATGATTTTAGTGTTTGAACTTTAATCCAAATTTTTAGTGCAAATTTAAAATTTGTATTTGTTCAAAACTTTAAATATATTTTAATTTCAAAATTTTAAAAAAATTAATATAGTTTTTTATTTTAAAAAAATTAATTTAAAGTTAAATTTTAAAAAAAAATTTAATTATTTCTAAAATTTGAAAATTA
Source organism: Vigna umbellata (assembly GCF_029865625.1). Classification (NCBI taxonomy): domain Eukaryota; kingdom Viridiplantae; phylum Streptophyta; class Magnoliopsida; order Fabales; family Fabaceae; genus Vigna; species Vigna umbellata. Next base: position 34,727,774 of record NC_142167.1, on the reverse strand, counting down.
ATGTATTAAGCTTTCATAAAAATTATAATTTTGCGTTAAATTTGTGAATTAAAAATATATTTAATTTTTTTTATTAAATAATAAAATACTGGAACCGCTATATTTATAACTTTGTAGGAATTTTTAAGAATGAAACTATAAACCTTTTACACACTATTTACTGATTAAATAATAAATAAATTAATAAAATAATAAGAAAAAGTCAAGAATTTCTCCTAATGATCCTCCATAAATCAATTTTTCTCGCTAAACTCAAAATTGGTTTAATACTAAAGTAATTGAACCCTCTGACTCTGACAGACAAATTCTCATCATTCTCTTCCACTACTTTCCGCTACCTTGTCGTTTTGACCATTCCCTCAAACAAAACGCACCTTCTCCCCTTTTCTCCATACTTCGCCACCCTTTATCCGCCCAATTTCTCGCGTTTCCGAACCTCCGACGCTATCTCCGGCCACCACAGGTACCCCCTTCGCTTCGGATCTCACGCTCCTACACACGCTTTTCTCTTTTCGCTTCGCCGATCATCGTCGATTTTCTTACGTTACGCCTTCGAATAGGGTTTCGGTGCCGGGTTCTTGATCCCTGGGTTCCGATTTCGTTTCTCTAATTTCGTTTCTCTATTTTCGTTTCCACGGTCTCTCAGTTTTATAACCTGTCGTTTTCTTGATCGTGAATTGAAGCAGCGAGTGAAGAAGGTCGTGGACGATGAGCAACGTGTTCGAGGGATACGAACGCCAATACTGCGAGCTCTCGGCGAATCTTACGAAAAAGTGCACTGCTGCTGGTGCTCTTAATGGAGGTACTGGAAAATTCTAACTTGATTCTTCCTTTTTTAAAAAAATTTCCAGCCGTCTTGTGTTGTTGTGTTTTTAATGTATAAATTTAGTTAATTTGCTTGGTTTTAAAGTGTATTTTTGTGTACTGGTATTCCTTTCTTTTGTAGGATATAGTCCAAAAGTTTGAGTTCTTAATTTTGCATTTGTTAAGATATGATTGAAACTCATTTATTGTAGAATTCAGTTACATTGCTTTAATTTAGATAATGACATTTAGCATGAATTAGGATCATTTAAGTTATTGTTGTGTGCACAGTTAATTTGTCTAGTTCATTTGCTTATTTTGTTTATAGGTTTTTCTTTCTATTTTAGAATATGATCTAAAAATTTACAAGATCTTAGTTTTTCTAAAAAGATATGATCCAAACTCCTTTATTACTGAATTCAGTTACATTGATTGAATTTGGATGATGGCACATATCATGAATTAGGATCGTTTCACTTATTGGTGTGTATAGCTCCTTTGGACCCGTTGTCTCTCTCCTGGTAGTTGAAATTCTGTCCAGAAAATTTCTCCTCTCAACAGTTTCCAAGATGTCACAGCTAGTATTGTTTTCCTTTGGTCATGACTAGGGACACTCTTTTATTTGTATCTTCTATATGTCATTTTAGAAATGTCTCATAAATTTTGGAGAGACAACTTCGAAGATCTTGCTAGCGTTTCATAATTGCAATCTTCAATTTCTTCATTTCTTGATGATGTAAGCTGTGTTTTGGAACAGATACTTCAGAACTTGTTTTTCTCCCTTCTATGTTTGTTGCTGCATTTCTTTTTTGCACTTTTTGTCAGTTGAATGGGTGCGGGGAGTGCATTCTACAGTATGCATATTAGAATAAAGTGAATTCTTGTACACATTTGGTATGCCAACAGTTTTTTACTCTATAAATATAAATTCTTACGGATCTTAACATATTCATAGAAGATTATCTTAATTCTTGAGTAATGAACTATAGGAATGTCAAACTATTGAAAGTTTTTATCAGGATGAAGTGTTGAATCTTATGTTTATTTTGGAGCAACGCACATTTCATTATAATTTTTTTGAACTTTCTGTTTATTTTCAGAGCAAAAGAAACAAAAAGTTTCTGAAATAAAGACTGGAATTGATGAAGCTGAAGCTTTGGTACTTCTTTTTCTTCTGCATTGGAAAGCTGTATTTATTTTCTCTGTAGTCTGGTTCAGATATGGTTTATTTAATGAATCTGTAGATTCGAAAAATGGACCTCGAGGCAAGAAGTTTGCAGCCAAACGTCAAGGGTGTGCTTCTTGCTAAGTTGCGGGAGTATAAATCAGATCTAAACAATCTTAAAACTGAAGTGAAGAAAATTGTATCTGGTAACTTAAACCCTTCGGCACGGGATGAATTGTTGGAATCAGGCATGGCAGATGCTATGACGGTATGATTAATTTATTTTAACATCCTCTTTTGATACTTGAAGATGATTAATTTTGTTACGAAGCTATAAGAAGTATGCAATTTCATTATCTTTTCCCTCTGTTTATATATACTTCTCTAGTCAAATCAATGGGTTAAGCAATGCCTTGTTGGTGATATTGCTTTTCCCTTTCAAGCAAGCCATGTACCTCCCTCAGTAGTCATTTTTGTTTCTCTAGGCAATTCAAGTAAAAGTTGAGTTTAGATTACACTGGATCTGTTACACCAATTATCAATTGACGGACTTCTTTGAAGCTATTTAAACACTAGAGATAGCGATGCAATTAAGACCAAATTATGTAGACCAAAATTGTATATGACCCTTATTCATTATTCTTCAACACAGTGTTTATATTATTATTTCATACATTGACTGGGTTGATTATGTATGTACTTGATAATAACCCGTCATTTATGAGATGCATCCATCTTATTTTCAAACTAAGCGAATGAAGTTTAGGCAGTATCTTTTCAAACTGCATGAAGAGTACTATACCTTTAATGGTAGATAAATTGTGAAGAGTAGGTTATAATTTTGTTGGCAGATAGTTATTATATATCAAATACAACCTTAATATTAGACCTTTTTAAGGTTAAATACAAGGTTAATTATCAAGAAACGGCCAAGCAATATGTATCCAGTTGACTCTTTCTGAGTATCGGATGACCATAGCAATTTTTATCTTATTGATTCTTTGAGTATTGGTTGTTCCATTGCCATGACCAATCTAGTTCATTTTCAAGTACAGTGTAAACTAGTGTATTAACATTTGGCAATATTAGTTTGTTACCCGTGAAATACTAAGATAACTATATACTAATTGAAAATTTGAAATGTTAATGTATTTTTTAGAAATTATATTTAACTAATTTAAACCAATTTAAATTATTGATAAGATTCATATTTATCTGATTTATTACTATATTAGGTTAAGCATTAAAGGTTTAATCTGATCATTAATGGATAAATAGATTTTTAATCTAATTAACTTTTCTTCTACTAGATGTTTTGATATTAATAAAATTTGTGGTGAACTGGTGGTGGGACCTCCAAGATTAATATATGTTAGATTATAAATTTGCTGGGCTACATCCAGGGCCAAATTGCATTCCTATTTTCTGATATCCAGATTTGAATTCAATCTTCATTTCTGAACCAACCCTAAAGCTGACATCAACTTGTAATGCAAATACGTTAGGCATCTGCTGACCAGAGAACAAGATTAATGGTGTCAACTGAGAGGTTGAATAAGACCAGTGATAGAGTTAAGGATAGTAGGAGAACAATGTTGGAAACAGAAGAGCTTGGTGTCTCGATTCTTCAAGATTTGCATTCACAGCGCCAATCTCTATTGCATGCACATAACACGGTAATCTTTTTTCATTCTTGTTAAAAAGATCATATATTTATAATTGTTTTACTATTAGTGACATGGAATTTTTACTTTTCTATTAAAAGGAATTTCAAGTCAAATATAAAATGTTCTTTTCCTTGAGTCAAATGCGTAGTAACAGTAGTGTTAAGACCACAAAAGTACATATCCATTGATCTATTAATGGTTGTATTCCATCATGCAGCTCCATGGAGTAGATGATAACATAGGCAAGAGCAAGAAAATTTTGACCAACATGTCAAGAAGGATGAGCAAGAACAAATGGATTATTGGTGGCATTGTTTTGGTTCTGGTTATTGCGATCATCGTGATCCTGTACTTCAAACTTTCTAAATAGCCAATCACAGACTTTTCCTTGTAATGGTCATAAAGGTCACTAAGATACAATGATTACTATTATTTCCCATTGTGCCCCCTTCTCGTCTGATTGTGATTTGTGAGTGTTTTTGGTCAAAGATGATGCATTGTGCAGTGTTGCATACAGCTTCATACTGTGTTAGCTTCTTTCAATGTATGTATCTCTCTAATGATGGGTTTGGCATGTATGGAGTATTGATTTTGATTTATTTTATGGTCAGTTGTTGCATGATTTTAATCATGAAACCAAATTTTGTGTGGTTTTGGTCTTCAAATATAGACTAATTTTGGTTCTAATCCATTGGAGTAAAGTATGTAACTACAATTTTACCATCCTGTATAATAAAAACTTCAGAACTATTACGGAAGTTTAATTAGAAGGATGATGTGAAATGTGAATGGAAACAATGTTAAATAATCATCATGCGTATTAATTGCCTAAAGGATATATGTTCTCCCTTAATTTGATTTATCAAAATGAATTTCTTATTTTTGCATCAGATTTTCTTTTTAATTTAAGATAGAATTAAACTTGTTCCCATCTATAATTTAATCAAAATAAATATTTTGGTAAAGGGAAAAAGAAATATTCTTTAAACAATAAAACAATATTTTTTACTGTTCATTAACTTAATCAATAGATTAGATTAAAATTCAGTAAAATGACGATATATATTCCATCTAATCCAAACTATTCTAATCGAATTGAATACGATTAAAACTGCTTTAACCATACATTATTATAATTATTGCACCTAATTTTGTTGGCTGAATTTCCTTAATTTTGGTTTAAAATCTAAATATTTTGAAAGAAATTGACGAGAGAGCGAGTATGCATATAATTTCCTTTGCCTTAACTCTGGTCATTGTAATAGTATGGTATGAGATGGTCACACTCACTCATCAGACATCACTGTCCTGTCTTCTTCCGTTCTATTCTCCGGAGATGCGCCCGCGCCTCTGCCCTTCGTCCCGGCAAGCAGCTCCACGCTGCCGCCACCGTTGCCGGCCTCCTATCCTCCCCCTCCCACTTCCTCCTTAACGCCCTCCTGCACCTCTATGCTGCTTGCTCTCTCCCCCTCCATGCGCAGAAACTGTTCGACCAAATTCCCCAAACTCACAAGGACTCTGTGGACTACACCGCCCTCATCCGCTGCTCCTACCCCCTCGATTCGCTCCGTTTCTTCCTCGAAATGCGCCAACGCGCCCTCCCCGTGGATGGGGTCACGCTAATCTGTGCTCTTGGCGCGTGTGCCAGGCTTGAGGAGGACAACCCCGTGGCTCAGATGCACGTGGGTGTGGTGAAATTCGGGTTTTTGAGGCACACCAAGGTGTGCAATGCTGTGATGGATGGTTATGTTAAGTGTGGACTTTTGGGTGAGGCTAGAAGGGTGTTTGAGGAGATTGAGGAACCCAGTGTTGTTTCTTGGACTGTGGTGTTGGGAGGTGTAGTGAAATGGGAGGGCGTGGAGAGTGGGAGAGTGGTGTTTGATGGAATGCCTGAGAGAAATGAGGTTGCTTGGACTGTTATGATAAAGGGTTATGTTGGAAATGGCTTTACAAAGGAAGCTTTTATGCTTCTCAGAGAAATGGTTTTTGGTAATCAACATGGGTTGGGTCTAGCAGAAGGAGCTAGTCTCTCACAACGTGGTGAACCGAAGTTTAAATCTCCTTTGAGAGAGGTAACCACAGATAATGCCAGGCAATGGCTTGAAGAAGATAAAGAGCGGGTTTTTGATAACCAAGATGCATTTTGTCATGTGGAAAGAGCTAGCCTCCTACGATGTAGCGAATCAAGAATTGAATTCTTGCGGGAAAAGATGTCTACTTGTAGTATTCGACAATATGTTGAACGTGATTCCTTTCGTAGAAAGATACTTATGGAAAACCAAAACGAAAAGGGGACGGTTTATTGTTGTGGACTTGGGTTGAATTGGGTTACTTTGTGTTCTGTTTTATCTGCTTGCTCTCAGTCTGGCGATGTGAGTGTGGGAAGGTGGGTTCATTGTTATGCTGTTAAGGCTATGGGGTGGGATTTGGGTGTTATGGTGGGGACAAGTTTGGTTGACATGTATGCCAAATGTGGGAGGGTAAGTGCTGCGTTGATGGTGTTTAGGTACATGCCACGGAGGAATGTGGTGGCATGGAATGCCATACTTGGTGGGTTGGCCATGCATGGGATGGGGAAAGTTGTAGTTGAGATGTTCGATTCCATGGTGGAAGAGGTGAAGCCTGATGCTGTGACTTTCATGGCTTTGTTAAGTGCTTGCAGCCATTCGGGTCTCGTTCAACAGGGTTGGCAGTGTTTTCATGATATGGAGTCTGTTTATCGGGTGCGACGGGAAATAGAGCATTATGCTTGCATGGTAGATCTTCTTGGTCGAGCTGGACTGTTGGAAGAAGCTCATGTTTTCGTGAGGAAGATGCCAATTCCTCCAAATGAAGTTGTTTTGGGGTCCCTTTTGGGTGCTTGTTATGCACACGGTAAGTTGAACCTGGGGGAGAAGATTATGAGGGAATTGGTTCAGATGGATCCCCTCAACACAGAATATCATATCCTGCTTTCAAACATGTTTGCATTGAGTGGGAAAGCAGACAAGGCAAATTCCCTTAGAAAGGTTCTTAAGAATAGGGGTATCAAAAAGGTGCCAGGAATGAGTTCTATATATGTTGATGGCCAACTTCATCGGTTCATTGCTGGGGATAAATCTCACCCAAGAACTGCAAATATTTACATGAAGCTTGATGACATGATTTGCAAGCTGAGGTTGGCTGGCTATGTTCCCAACACGAATTGTCAAGTGTTGTTTGGTTGTTCCAATGGAGATGATTGCATGGAAGCATTGGAGGAGGTAGAACAAGTGTTGTTCACTCATAGTGAGAAGCTTGCACTTTGTTTTGGCCTAATGACCACACCACTCGGTTCTCCCCTCTGTATTTTCAAGAACCTGAGGATATGCCAGGACTGTCATTCTGCTATTAAGATTGCTTCTCATGTATATAAACGTGAAATTGTTGTTCGAGATCGTTATCGTTTTCATAGTTTCAAGCAAGGCTCTTGTTCTTGCTCTGACTATTGGTGAATTACACTTTTAACTTGAAGCCACCATTTGGATCAGGAAATTTAAGTCTTATCGATCAGGACTAAGAATGACAGTTTCTGGGCAATGTTTTCTGTAATTTTGTCAATGATATGTTATACATATTTTTATAATTTTCTATTTCTTTCTTTCTTTGAATAAAATATTTTTATTGAATAATTTTTTATCAATACAAAATAGTTCAACAAACTTATAATTTTTAGAAAATATTAAAACAAAACAGGTTGATGGTAAGAAACAGATTCGAAATCATACATCAAATCCATTTTCAAATTCTAATCTCTCATAATTAACTTTAAACTAACATTAACTAAGTGTAGGGTAAAGATAATTTCAACTGGGGATGTAGCTCAAATGGTAGAGCGCTCGCTTTGCATGCGAGAGGCACGGGGTTCGATCCCCCGCATCTCCAATTTTTCGTAATTATTATAAACAAGACCAACGTGTTAAGAAACAAAAGTGTGGAAAATTTGACAAATGTATATCATATTTTTGTTCAATGTTTTTCAAAACATATAATTTATTTTAAAGCTTCAATTTCGCTTAATTAACATGCAGCTTTCAGCAGTTGGTGTATAATACATATGTTGAAACACTTATCCTAAATATAAATAAGAAATAATACAATGAATTTATTCATAATTTAAAATTAATTTAAATACTTATTGTATGGTATAGCCCATGTTCGAACTGTCAACACTGGGAATTGTTCGGTCCAAACCGCTATATCAATCTCGAGTCATAATTGGACCAGTATTTAAGATATTATTAGGGTCTACTCACACTCAACTCATATCCTCAAATATTCAAATAGTGATAACCATTCACTAAATATTCAATCAAGAGCCAAGGCTCTTCAATCACACGCCTAACTTGGGCATCAGAGTACCTTTTGCATGTACCTCCCCCCTCACTCAATGAGGCAACCGAGCGGTCAGACTGTGAAAGTCGAGCGGTCCAGGCGGAAGGAGCAGATAGAGCACGTGATTCAAGTTTTGGAAATGTTAGTGTCTCGGTCCCATAAAATCCCTACCGAAACATTTTGGCATCTACCGTGGGGCCAAGAGCAAGCAAACAAAGCCTAAATGGTGACCACAAGGAGCATGGACAAGTAGCATAACACCAGAGATCTGATAGCACAAATGCAAGAACAAATGCAGGCTCAAGCGCAAGAACAACTGCAAGCTCAAACGCGAGCTCAGCAGAAGATGCAGCGAAAGCATGAAAAAGAGATCGCAATGCTAAGAACTAAGCAGGATCGTCGGGTACAATCCGAACAACACTCGGCGTCGTTAGCCCAACGGGGTCATAATGGTGAAAATAACCATGGAACCCGTCATAACCAGGAGCAGTCTCACCACACCGACCCGAACGGTAATACCAATGGTAATACCAATCCCAACGATAATCCGAATGGGAATCCGAATGACAACCAATGAAGAAGAGAGCCACCACTTCTACAGACCGTAAGACCGATCGGTCTACCGCCTTTCACGACATCAATCATGTGGGAACCCATTCCAGATAAAGCTCCACCCACATTTGACAAGTATGACGGCTCGACTGATCCGGATGATCACATGAGAGCATTCGTTAATGCAATGTCATTTTACTCCAACAATGACCCAGTCTTGTGTAAAGCCTTTTCATTGTCACTCAAGGGAGAGGCATTGTCATGGTACAACACTCTTCCTCCAAATACAGTAGATTGTTTTGCCACTGTACAAACCCTTTTTGGGAGGCAGTATGCATCTAGTCGAATACAGGAGTTAACGCCCGCGGAACTGGTAAATACTAAACAGGAGAAAGATGAATCTTTGAAAGCCTTTATGAAGAGGTACAACGAAATCACTCGGCGAGTTAAGGATGTCAATTATACTTTCATCATTAGCAATTTGCCTTCCTGCCTTAGGTTAGGATCCTTTGTTGAAAATTTATATGCACGTCCTCCTAAAACTATGGACGAGCTCCAAGAAAGGGTGGTTGAGTTTATTCGTATTGAAGATATAAGATGCTCGAGGAATGCGAACGGGAACAAAAAGGAAGGAAAACAACCGTTCAACAATAACAAGAAAAGTGAAGGTCCTCCTCAGAGGGATTTCGTTCGAACGCCTAGGTATGATCATTACACCACCCTTAATGCACCCAGGACAAAGGTTCTTGAGGAAGCCCTTAGTATCGAACTTCTTACCGTACGAAAAAAGCATACTCCCAAGAACGTCGATGAGAGAAATACGTGCCGGTTTCATCTGAACCGTGGTCACACCACAAATGAGTGCTACACATTAAAGGATGAAATAGAAAGACTCGTTCGAGTAGACCACCTCTAAAAATATGTACAACAGGAGAGCGGCCGAATAAGAAGCCCCGAGCGGTCATATCAGAGGGACGACCGAGGTTAGAGTCGTTATCGTAGCCACAGTCGCAATCATGAGCATGACCGCTCGGTCCGTGGGTGTATAGATACCATTTCTCGAGGTTTTGCTGGAGCAAGTGCATCATCCTCGGTCCACAAAAAACACCAAAGGAATTTGAAAACAGTGCACGTGGTGGAGAGAAAGCCCCAATCCTGGCCACCCATTACCTTTACTGATGCTGACTTTCATGCTCCGGACCCTGATCAGGATGATCCCATGGTCATCACAGCCGAGATAGCTCGGTACAGTATCACCAAGATCTTGATTGACCAAGGCAGCTCGGTCAATATCCTATACTGGAAGACATTCTTGAGAATGGATTTGTCCGCGAATGTAATAGCCCCATTTAATGAATAGATTATGGGTTTTTCAGGGGAAAAAGTCGATACTCGTGGATATTTAGATTTGAAGACTCGGCTTGGAATGGGCGAAGAAGCGAAAGAGCTCAGACTAAGATTCTTATTAGTAGAAGCACCTACTCCGTATAATGCCGTTTTAGTACGACCCTGTTTGAACGCCTTCGGAGCTGTGGTTTCCACTCCTCATTTGACCATGAAGTTTCCATCCGGCAAAGGAACCATATGTATTGTGCGGATGGATCAACAAACAGCTCGAAAATGCTACATCGATAGCTTAAAAGTCACACATTTCATTCCCCCTGAAAAGAATAGAGAAGCAGAAACAACTACAGGATAATCTCGACACCTTGTCAAAGGAATTCATTGGCTTGAGTTACTTAATGGGAAAGCTGGCCCTAACACTCGGAAAGCGATTCATCTCAAATTTTACTTCAGCCGAAACAATTACTATCACGTTTTATTTCAATTTTTTAAAACATAGACTTTTATTGTTTAAATTCTTTTGTTAGAATAAATAATATCGAACAATTTTTGTTTAATCAAGCGATCAAGAACCTGGTCATTCGACCTTACAAGTACTTGGGAACTCGGCCTCAGATGTTCGGCACCTTTGGCCTCAACTGCTCGGCCATTCGGCCTTACAGGTACTCGGCCACTCGGCCTCACAAATGTTCGGCCCCTTCGGCCTCACAGGTATTCGGCCTTACAGATATTCGGTCACTTGGCCTCACAAATGCTCGGCCAATCGGCCTCACAGGTATTCTGCCATTGGGTCTCATAGGCATTCGACCATTCGGCCTCAAATATCCGATGTACTGACTTCTTGATCAAACGAGAGCTTACCATCGAAAGAAACCTAGGGACATTCTCCAGGAACCCCTACTCTAGGGAATGTTCTCTAGGAACCCCTAGGTCATAAAATCGAGCGGTGAAGGCAGTCCCCGATGGACGGTCACTCTCGTCCACTAGGAAGTTCTCCGTAACTCCTAGGTCGTAAAATCGAGCGGTGAAGGCAGTCCCCAATGGACAATCACTCTCGCGCACTAGGAAGTTCTATGTAACTCCTAGGTCGTAAAATCGAGCGGTGAAGGCAGTCTCCGATGGGCGGTCACTCTCATCCACTATGAAGTTCTCCGTAACTCCTAGGTCATAAAACCGAGCGGTGAAGGCAGTCCCCGATGGGCGGTCACTCTCGTCCACTAGGATGTTCTCCGTAACTCCTAGGTCGTAAAACCGAGCGGTGAAGGCAGTTTCCGATGGACGATCACTCTCGTCCACTAGAAAGTTCTCCGTAACTCCTAGGTCGTAAAACCGAGCGGTGAAGACAGTCCCCGATGGACGGTCACTCTCGTCCACTAGGAAGTTCTCCGTAACTCCTAGGTCGTACAACTAAACAGTAAAGCCCGTTCACTAGCAAGAATTCCTAGCTCAAAGCCGAGAAGTAAGCCCTCTAACTAGGATGTTCTCCGGGAACTCCTAGTGCCAAACTAAACGGTCGAACCACTATAAACTTTGAGCAACTGCTCAGTGAGGAACGTTCTCCGTGAGGAACGTTCTCCGTGAACTCTCACTCAAGTTTCATTGATCTACATAATGTTCTAAGTTAACCCCTAGAGTCTGCCATCGCCCAAGGAGAAATGAAAGCTTAAGGAGCATTGAACACAGCCTCCCCAAATACCTCATCATAAGTCCTATAGTTAACTAGGGTTAACTCGGACTTGAGAGGCATATGTATGGTATAGGCCCAGGTCCAAACGGTCAACACTGGGAACCGTTCGGTCCAAATCGCTATATCAATGTTAGGTCATAATTGGGCTAACATTTAAGATATTATTATTAGGCCACAGGTCCAGCAAACGGTTAAAATAACCAAAAATATCTCATTAGAGATATTCATAACCAAAGATATCTGGTTGAAGATATTGATAAAATCATTTATGAGTAACTGATCGAATCTTCAGGTAAGTTTGTTTTTATTTGATTATGTACTTATAAATACAACAGCAGGGCCAAAAGTCAGGTACGTTCCATTGAGGGTCTACTCACACTCAACTCATATCCTCAAATATTCAAATAGTGATAATCATTTACTAAATATTCAATCAAGAGCCAAGGCTATTCAATCACATGCCTAACTTGGGCGTCAGAGTGCCTTTTGCAGGTACCTTCCCTCTCTACAAAGAAAGCAACAGACTATGAAAGTCGAATGGTCCAGACGGAAGGAGCAAGTGAAACACGTAATTCAAGCATTGAAAAGTTAGTGTCTCGATCCCATAAAATCTCTACCGAAGCACTTATATTGTACGGGGTTGTAGGGAAGGTATAGGCTACTACCACACAAAAAATTGTCCTTGGATTATTATGAAATTTTACTTTAATAACGTGTGATCTGACATGTAGTACAATTATTCATTTTCTTGTGGGAACATGTGATATATTAACACTTTTAAAATAAAATAATTAATTTAAAATTTAATTGGTATTTTGATCTTAGGAGATTTATTTAATATGATTTTTTTTTCAATTTATTAATTAAAATTGATTCAATGCCTGGTAAGTTGGTGTTAACATGTTTTTGAAAGTAATATTAGTTTTATCCTACTCACCTTATTATTCTTTAAAACTAAAACAATAATTTCATGAAATTTGTCAATGTTTGATTTATGCCTCGAAAGAGCTTCTTATTAATTTGCAAAGTCAATATATTTTTAGTGCGGGTAATTTTCTTCAAACAAAATCTCTCTCTATATATAATTCATATTTAGGAGAGAAAAAAAAATTAAATTCTTATATCTACTTCTAGTTCTAATAGGTTTGTAGAATTTAATCATTTATTAAATTTTAATTGTAGAAAAAACATTAAAATTAATAAATTTTAAACATTTAAATAGAGATAACTTATGAGCTAACTCAACTTCCCACACGAATTTGAGTAAAGTTGAATTGACAAAAATTAAATTCTTTGAATGTGAGTTAAACTAAACACGATTTATTTAATCTGCAACGATTTCGAACAAGATTGAAGGTGTATTGATATGTAATCCACCAACCACAATCATCTCTATTAGTTTTTTATCATCTTTTCCTAAGTTTTATTTTTTTATAAGTCTTTTATTATAATTATAAATATTAAATTTTTTAAGCAGTAGAATGTTGTTAATAATATTTAAATAATTTTGATATTTGATTTATTTATTTGTCTTAAGTTACGTAGATAAGTTATGTAAAATGATATTTTAGTTTTTAACTACTATCTTTTAATATGATTTAAAATGCTATAAAATAATAAATAAAGTAAATATACTAAATATAAAATAAGTAAAAACAAAATATCCTTAATTACTTCAATTAACTAATTCACAAACTCACAATAAATCAAACTGAATTATAAAATTTATGTTTCACACAAAATAAGTCAAAAATAATTTATTTTTAGTTCAATTTGTCAGAACTGAGAAATTCATAGAAAGTGAAAAGACAGGTGTATGCATTTGAGTGGAGGATCGGTTTTTGACGGTAGTATATAAGTGAAAGTTTCAAAATTTTGCTCCATTCTTTGCATGCACTATCTCTCTCCCCAAAGTTCTGATATCTTCTTTTCTCCTCCTTCTCTCTAAACATCTGTCATCTTACTTCATCTACTTTCTAATCAGACCAAATTTAAGTCATCTTGGAGTCCAAAACAACATTTTCCATCGATCAAAGTCCTGTTTAGAGCTGGTAAGTTTCTATTTCGAGTTCTTGTGAAATTCCAAAACTTTTGACACATGCAAGTCAATTTTCTAGTTGCATGTGTTTATCCACTTCCTCTTCCCATTTTTGATCATAAATCTGATCTTTTGGTGGGTTTATTCTTATGAGTCGGTAAATTTTAGGTTCTTAGGAATTTTGGTGGTGATCGGGTTCTGCTGTGTTTATAGTTCAATTCGGTAAAAAATGTAAGGGAAACTAGTTAATTTAATTGCTTGATTAATGATGTATGAAATTGATGTTTGATGGTACTGCATGTGTGTGAAACTGAATGATTGTGTGTTCGGTATTATTATTAAAGACTATTAAGTGTTGTAATCATGTTGATTGTGATTTTGCATAATTCTGGTTCAGTGGCCAAGTGATATTGGGAGGAAGTGTGGTAGTAAAAAGGGAAATTGTGTGTTCGGTATGAGTTTGATCTATATGAGAAATGTTTAGATATTCTTTAGAAGTGTATAGGTTTGGATAATATAAATTGGGAGGATTAGAAGTTAAGAAGAATGAAAGAAATTGGTAAAGATTTGGTGTTGATCATAATTCTGCAGTTGTTTTGCAGAATTATGCAGTTCATTGAGGGTCCTTCGTTGACCGTTCGACCTTCTCCTTGTGTCCGGTCTTAACTAAGTTCTGCTTATGTGAAACTTCAGTTAATGACCGATCGGTCTTGTACTGGTAGTTGATTTTAAAATAGTGTTCGGTCTAGTCTCAATATGGGTATTCGGTCTTAACTATGTTCGGTCTCTTATGGGCCGTACCAGTTAATGACCGTTCGGTTTGAGTTGGTGTTCGTCTTACTATATCGTTCGGTTATATTGTTGTACTGTTTGGTTCTACATTAGAGTTCGACCCTTAGTGTAGCTCGACTTCCTTTTAGAATTCGGTCTACATTAATACTCGATTTTCGTTGGGGTGTTTGGTTTAATAGTATTTATTTTGGCCCTGCTGTAGAATCGGAATAGTATAGTATTATATCTAACTTCTAGTAGTCGGTCAGTAAGCATGTTCGACTGTAAGACTCATGAAAAATATTTAGATTTAATAAATAGTAGTAATTTTTAATTTTTACGGATAAAAATAAAATTAATAAAATTATGGCAAGAAAAATTAAAATTTATGGTAGATAATTATAATAATTTCAGAGGAAGGAGTTTAAAATTTTGAAAATTTATTTTAGAAGATTTTGAAAAAAAAATGAATAGTAAAAAGGGAATAGTAAATAGTGAATAGTAAAAAGTGAATAGTAAAATAAAAAAAATAAAAAATAATAATAATAATAAAAAAATGAATAGTGTTCAGTGGATAAGGCTTCCTACGGTGCATTGATGAAGCAGATAAGAAGATTTGGTGGTGGATGATTAAAATATTATTTTTTGAATAGAAAAAAAAAAACTTAAATAGTGTCAAATTTTTGCCTATAAATAGCAAGCTTGGGAAATGAAATTTTTGCACCAAGAAGTAGAGAGAATTATGAGAAAAGAAGAAATTAGGAAGTTTTTGGAGTAGGAAGAAATTTTAGAGTAGAGGTTCTGAAGAGTTTTCGGGAAAACAAATTCAGAGCAAGAGAAGTCTGGAATAGAGGTAGGGGAGCTAACTTTTCTAAGCTTTTATGTTCTGATTTAATATTGTTTTATTACTATTCATGTCTTGAAATTCTGTGTAAATACTGTTAATGCTTACTATTTATTTATATTGAATTTCTGTGTCAATATTATATGCTGTTATTTTGAATCTGTAAATAAGAAATTTGTTAAAACTAGTTGAGGAACACTTTGGCTAAGGAAAGACTTGGTACTTAAGTTGTCCATTGTGACGCACCTCTCTTTCCTGGAAGCCTACTCGACAAACTTTTAACTTAATTCTTGTTGAACAGATTATGTACTGTTAAACTATTGTGCAATATATCTCGTTGGAATGAATTCATGTTATTGTGGTAGATATGAAATTTATGAATTTTAATTGTGATTTATTATATTGGATTTGAACATGATATGAGTATTATGGGGAGATTTCGTAATGGTATAAGATGAGTTGAGGAATGTGAGCATTGTATGAATCTCGTGGAGAGATTCTGTAATGATGTGGTAATTGTGTATATGTTGATGTTGAGGGTCCTGTAGTTGGAGGTTATCCTGATACTCTAATAATCATCTAGTCTCAAGTAGAGAGTGATGAATTATGTGGTGAGAGGAGCAGGAGGTCCTGGTCTATGTGCCGGTTTTGGACATAGTGTTGAGGATTTACCTTGTGAATGGTATGAAGTATTTTGGAAGTATATTTGTAAGAAAAAGTAGAAGTCATCACAAGTGCATAACCTCCCGTGACCGCTCATCAACGTATCATCCGGATGAGTGTCTTTTGGGCATTGTGGTGTTCATTGGGTATTGTGGAACGAGTGTCTAATAGGAATTGTGGTATGATGGTTTGAGGGTGTATGACATAATTATTATATGATGTTAGTATCAAAGCAATTATGCATGTTTTATAAATGATTTGTTGCATGTTAGCTCACCCTACTTGTTTGTGTTTGGGTATGTACGATGATCGTATAATTCGTTATACGGGAGTAGATGAAGGAATGTCGTCTGATCCAGTACCAATGAAGAAAGAGATCGAAGAATAAGTTAGAAGAATTCAAGTTATATTTAGGAGTTTATAGTTGAAATCTGAGTTTAAAATATGTATAGACATATCAACTATGAAATTTTAAGTGTGAGATTACAGGATGTTACCGTAAATGTAATGTTACAATATATAAATTATGAATTATCTAGTGTGAGATATTGGGATGTTACATCGACCACTTCTTCAACATTATCTAGTATGGACCGTTAGGTCCTAGACAGTGAAAGATCGTTCGGTCTTACACTAAGTGTTTGATTTGAGTTATAAGCATTTGTTCTAACCTCTAAGTGTCCGTTAACATAGTGTTTGCATCTCAAATCATATTTGGCTCAGGTTGAGCCTTATGCTTCCAATTGACCGTTTGGTCATATTCATGGGTGGTAGTAGTCATCGTTCGGTTTGATATTAATAATAAGTTTTCGGTCTGTAAAGGATTATGGTTATATTGTATTGTGAGTGTTTATTTCAGTGTTTAAATGTATTATGCATGAGAAATAATGTTGATATTGTAATCTGGCATGAGATTTTTAAAGGTAGATATGAAAGAGAATTCCAAGGAGGAATGTCCCGGTGGTCGGTTTTTCAAGGTAATAGTATGGTATGAATATGGATAGTGAAATCCACGGCGTTCATCCTGACATTCTAATGGTTACCAAATCTCAATTAGAGATGGGTAATTCAGGTCGTGAGAATAGCATGAGGTCCTAGTCTAAGGGAGAAGACCTTAGGTGAGGTATAACGGGCTAACCTCGTGTGGCAGCTGATGGATTTCCAGTTATTACACCCACGAGTGCATGAACGACCATAACTACATATTCATACTAGTTCGGACAGTCAAAGTAGAGGGCTCGGTCAATATTGTCTGTATGTGTTTTATGCATATGTATAAGTGTTGGAATTGTTTATTGAATTATATGTTAACCTGATTTTTAAATTACACTAGCTTACCATACTTTTCTGTTTTTGCCATGATTACCGTTCAACTTATCCTTTGCAATGATCATCCGTTGGATGTGAGCAAAAGTTTAGTACAGACCGTTCGATCTTGTATATAGTTTTGAGTAGAATAGGTCTCTAATTCAAAGTTTTAAATTTTATAAATATTTTGGGATAACTGTATTAATAACTCTTTATTACTAAGTGGATATATCAATTTATGTAAATATTATATTATGTAGTTTATACTATATTTTGGGATGTTACATAATTCATAAAGAATCTATTAACTCACTTTTTAGTCTCTTTAATTTAAGTAATCAACATACGACGTATATATATATATATATATATATATATATATATATATATATATATATATATATATATATATATATATATATATATATATATATATATATATATCCAAACTAATGATATATTAGCAAAAGATTAAAGTTTCATAATTTTAAAACCTAGAAAATAAAAGGTGTAATTGAAGTATTATACGGGATAAAATTGCGTGTTGACACGAACAAAAAGTACTTACGCCGAAATTAAAATTAATACGAAATAGAAAATAAAAACAAAAACATGTTAGGAAGAAAACAAAACAAAACAAAAACGCGTTGTGAATGTGATTTGTTAAAACCACACGCAATATCTATCTATCTGCCGACACGTCTTGGACCATTTGGTATATATCCATGTTCTTTGTTTATTATCCAACGATTATATCACAAATATTTAGACAAAATCAACTAATTAAATTTCTTGCTTGCCAAACTGTATTAAGTAAGAAAAAACAGAGTTAATCAATTATATATATTCATTTAATTATATAATTTTTTATTTAATTTTTAAAATAGTTATTATAAAACTTAATACATAATAAATTATGATTAAATGATAATACCAAATTATTTTATTATTTTAGTATATGAAAATTTTTCTTTGAAAGTACCGACCAAATATGTTGCTTGTATGCTTGAACTTGAGGGAAAGAAAAACAAAAGGACTATCACTAAATAAGTATTTCATTTCATTTGAACTCTTAAGTTGTTCTAACAAAATAATCGTATTCTTATTTGTTAAAATAAGAAATGAGAAAAGAAATTCGATTTAATAGAGTAATTTTAATAGCATATTTACTTATTTTATTGAAAAATGATTTGGAAAAAATAATCCATGCATATGTACAAAGTGCAGACTGAAAATGTTGAAAGCTAGACAGAGAAATCTGAATCTCTCTTTTTCCTTTACAGAGATTCATGACAGTTTATCAGAATTACAAAGATAGAACACTAAGTTTATACAGAAATCTTCTTGTTCTTGTTTATCTTGAACTTGTTATAATCTTGCAGTAATCTACCATGGAATTCCTTCTTCATTTCATCCCACACTGTTTTGAAACCTGTTAATCAATTGATTAATCAACAACACCTCCTAAAAATATTTAATTCAATTCATAATTCATATTAAAGATTGGAATCATTTTTTTAATTGATCAAAATCTTAAACGTAAATCTAACCAGCTCTATGGCATTATGCAAGACGCTTTCAGGAATGAAAGCTGTTGCTGGAGAAACAATAAATGCTATCTCCATCTCCATCTGATTCTTGAGCCAACTATATTTTCCCTTCCTTTCTGGGTATATGGTGCCTCTAACATCAAGGTTTATCTGGTAAGGGTCCTTGTAAAGGGCACTCAGACCCTCTAGCTTCCACCTTGTCTGCATTTCAATAAACTTCTACATAAATACTTACACAGAAGAACAAGAAAATAGCTAACAAGAATGAATCAAGCCAAAATTAGTTAATTACAAACTTTCTGACTAGTAAAAGAACTAAATTTTAAGTCTAATAAATACGAATTGTAAGTTAAGATTTACGTTATATATTATAAATTAGTCTTTTATTTTTGATCGATTTGAAATTTCCAACAATAATAATAATGTGTATAAACTTAATTGAAAAGTTGATCTAAAACTTGTTTCTTTTGTTTGTAAGTACTTTTTGAGAAGAAGTTGATCTAGAAAAGGGCTTACAAAGTGAAGCTCAAGAACTTTGGTGACATGATGAGGAATGTGAGGGGGATAATCTTCCCCTTTAGACTTGAATGTTAATCTCACATCTGCTACTGGTTTCACACTCAGAAATAGGCATTGTATGGTAGGCATGTTTATCCTCCATTCTTCCTGCATACATGTATAACACCATAAACACTTTCTCATCATCATCATCACTCAAATCCATTTTTCCATCTCATTCATGTTTTTACATTGTTTTTTCAAAAGTTCATCTGAAATGAAACTTGTCCAAGTACCTCATTTATCTGTATAGTTGTTCCTTTGTCACCAGAAAACACAGCTCTCAGAACTCTGTGCTTGTCATCCATGTATTGATCAAAGGAAGCCTGCAAAGAACATTGCCACTTTCCTGTTAGATTCATCATGAAAGTTTTTGTTGAATCTTTTAATGTTGTCCTGGCTGAACATTAAAAATACTGATATATTATTTTAAAATATATACCAAATTCAGTATCTATCAGTATATTTTAAAGATACAGGAGAAACATAGTACAGAAAAACCCAACAAAAAAATTAAAAATTCATGTTCATATAGTTGTGAGAATATATATGTCACCCCAGGAAGTTCATGAAAAGGAACATTGGCATTGCTTCTGAAATTGAATGAAGAACTTTTCTCACTCCTAATAATGGAGTTTGATGGTGCTGCTGGCTTTGGATGGCAATGGCTCTGCAACTTCTTCAGCAATTGATGCTGGCAAGGAACCATGAAAAGGGTTGCCATAACGATGATGACTTCACACAATGAATGAATAAATGAAGCTTTATATATATATATCAGATGATGTCTCTTCAACACAGCAAAGTATTCTCTATTTTACACTCTTTGCCTTTGTTGATGTGTGTACACACATAATGGTATTTATGTACATGGAGTGGTTTCAATTTGTCTACCTAACTTTAGTAGGAATGGATATTTATATATTTATCTTGCTTTTTTTTAAGTTATTAACATATTTTTAATTTTTTATATTTTATTTTGAAGTTTATATAATTATAATTCTTTCATATTATTATTTAACGTTTAGAGAAGAAGAGACGTATTTTTTTAATATTGAACGTTTGGTAGTATTATATTTATTTGTTGTTCTTTTAAATATCATTTAATGAATGTTTAAGTGGATAAGGATCAAACTATAAATATAACCACCATTCAAGAAAATTGAAATAAGACACAAATGAAAATAAATATGAAGCTTTATTTATTGTTCATAATTAAAAGAATTATTATGAAATTTTACTTTAAAACAAAAAAAAGAAAAGTGAAACTTACCATCCTTGCATACAAATCACGTGTTATCCAGGCGTAGTACGATAATTTTTCCTTTTTGGGAACATGTGCCGCCAAGTTGCACTCATATATTAATATACAGTATTAAATAATTGGATATATTTTAGGTTAAACTAATTGTCCTTGGTTTTTTCAGTTTGATATTACTTCATTTAAAATCTTTAATTCAGTTTTAATTAATGTTAATTTGAATCGTTACAAATGCTTAATTAACCCTATTTAGAACTCAATTAGAAATTTTAAAATTACGAAGATTAAATTAAAAAAAACAAAAATCGGACAACTAAAGAAATTTAACTTATATTTTATTTGATCTTGTTTAAGAGGAGATTTTTCTTAATGTTTAATTTTGGTAATTTATATTTAATTTAATATTTTTATGTTATTTAAATTGTTAATAATAGATGGTATACGGAAATTAGTTATAATTGTCGGTCATTACACTTCAACAAGTAACATTCTTAATTTTCTTTACCAGAACTCTTTTATGCTTTGATCACCAGGTTACTTACTTGAATTTTGTTACCATAAATACTATAAAATTAAACATAAATTATCAAAATTAGAGCTATATTAAATATTTAAAAAATAATTACATTAAACAAAATGAATGAAAATAGATATATTAACTCTTTTAAAATAAAATAATAATTTAAAATTTAATTGGTATTTTGATCTTGTGAGATTTATTTAATTTTTTGATTTATTAAAAATGATTCAACAAGTTGGTGCTAATAACATGTTTTTGAAAATAATATTAGTTTTATCCTACTGACCTTATTCTTCTTTAAAACTAAAACAATAATTTCATGAAATTTGTCAATGTTTGATTTCTGACTCGAAAGACCTTCTTATTAATTTACAGAGTTAATAACCCTTTTTATTAGTTTAAAAATTTAATATAACAAAGAAATACAATTTTATTGACCAAATTAATAATTTATTTGTCAAAATAATAAGATGTAATTAGAGAAATAAACTTTTTTTCGTATATATTATTTTATACAGATTAAATGATTATATATATTCAGAGTTTGTGACTTGAACACTAGAAATAAAATGTAAACGAAGACTTTTCAGAATTACTTACGGGTTGGTTAAGGGATCGCGTACCTTTGCTAGAATGGTAACAAAAGCTTGCAAGATTGGTAGATCGTCGTTAGCTTTCAAATATCTTCCCAAATTTGGACCACATACCCTATTTTGTATAAGCAAAATTATTATAATTTTTATAAAATTCTGATTGTAATATATATTATTAAGGATATGGACGAATTTTAATTAATAATTTTGAAATGAATATACTATTATTTTAAAAATAAATATAATTTTAATGTTAAATTTATATACATTAGAATTTATTTTTCACATATTACAGAATATTATGTTTACCATTCCAGATAAATTTTTGTTAAACATTATAATAAATTTTGATGTGTGAGATATATTTATATTTTAAAATCTATTTATATAAAAATTTATTAAAATAAAAATATAAATACAAAGCATGAAAATCACAACAAGCCTTTAATAAAAAAAATTACATGTGAAAGATATGTAAACTATATTTATTAGGAAAAGATATAAATAATTCATAAAAATAAAACATTAATCCACTTGAAAATTTCTCCACAAAAAAATATGAAAAGTTACGTATAATTGAAACTTCATTTTAATTTATTATTTTCACTTATTCGTGAAACTAATAGATTAAAACTACAACTTTTTTCTTCTTATGTTCATATACATCTTAAATTTGTTAAACAAAATCGAGACTAAATTATATTTTAAAATTTAACGTACAATTCAATGAAATATTATTTATTAAATGAAGTATTTAATAATTTGTATTGGCTAAAGAATAATAGTAAATAAAGTATTTATCAATACAATTGTTTATTTAAAGTGTTTTGAACGAAATAATAATTTACAATGTTTTTATAAATATGGCACTTTAACATATATATTGTTTAACGTACATGAATTGTAAATGATATAACGAAAACATTTACGTAAACATTTAACTTAATACTGAATATCAAGATTTATTATCCAAACAGTAGTAAGCCAATAAACGTCTAAATGAAATGAATAGTTTAGGATATCACTATAACACACTAAATGTTATCAAATGAAATATGAATATATGATATCACAACTATATCTAATGCATTAACTTAAAAATGCGTTAAATGTTATAAAGCTCCTAACAAGAACACCTAATTTCTATAATGTCTGAACAAAAAGACAAAGCGTCTGAAGACAAGTAAAAGTAAATGTCCTTACAATATACTCAAAATAAACAAGCATTAAACGATTACATATATCAAACATCACGCATAAGCACTTAAGTTGTCTAACGCATCAAATGACTAGATCGTCTAACGGTTTGAATGCATGTACGTTCAAGTACTTTTTGTTTGTTGTGTTTTGCTATTTTTTTTGTGTAGATTATCAACTTTATTCAAAAACCTACTCATAATCAAAAGAATGTTTAGAGACATAAGTATATTCAAAAGAAAGTTTCATACATGCCTTTTGTCTGTCTCATTCGTACATAGCACAATTGCTCTACAAGAAAACAATATAACTTTTGACTCTATCATAAAGGTTACATACCTAGAAAAAAGTCAAAGCTCGGAGTAACGATCGTCTCTCGAGAAAGACTATATAAAGAGGACTCGTAGAAGAGAAAAAAATACAAGAAAAAGAAAGAAAAGAGAACAAGTCCTTGAATCATTACACTGCTCTATCTCTAAGTTCATATCGTCTAAAACCTTCGTTTAAAGAGAAAGAACTTTTACAAGATTTTAGAAGTTCATTGGATTATTCATATATCCTCTCTACGAGAGTTGTATTCTGTCTTGTAAGGAAACTAACACTAGTGCAGAAAGGGCTTTAGACGTCCGTTCTTTTGGCCTTTTGACATCCGACCTACCCCTGACGTCTTTGTGGGTGATGTTACTCAAACGTCGGGGGGTTGACATCGGACGTCTATATAGACGTCCGATGTGTCAGCCCCGACGCCCAAAATAGATGTCCGGCGCCTCTCTCCTCCGACGTCTCCTTAGACGTCCAGCGTCTCCTCCCCCCGACGTCTACACAGACGTCCAGGCTCCTCCCCCGATGACCATATGCCTGAATGGTTTTGTGCTAGGGTTGGCGTTGGACGTCGGGTTGTGCACTGGCCGACGTTTATAGACGTTGGACAGTGCACTAACAGACGTCTACTGGGCGTTTTTTTTAAAAAAAATATTTTATTTTTGCAATAAAATCACACCTGAAAAGCAGAAAATTGTCCAAAAACAATTTTGCAATAATATATATATGCGTTTCATATAAACAAAGTTCTACTTAATGTAAAATATAATCCACTACCAAAACTATTAAGATAAAACTTAAACTAAAACTAAGCAATATTCAATAACAAATAAAACTATTCCTAACTCCATCTTTACAGAAGATAAGCGGTTCACTCCTGCCTTATCTGTCTAATTGTGTCCTCTGGTATAGGAGATGTACTCTTGAAGCGCTGCAAAATTCAAGAAAGATTCATTATGGTTTCATATATGTTTGAAGATGAATTTGATTTGTAATGTATTCAAGGTATACATCATTACCTCATTCCAATCATATGACAACTCGAATGATGGTCTTAATCCAACACATCACATAGAAGCCACATTCCCATGAATCTAGTTGCTGGTTACACTAAAATGACAAACTAAATAGTTAAGAATTTAGATCATTCAATGACATAGAAAATGAATTAGAACTGTAAATGACTTACAACCTTTGGATACAAAATTTGAACCATTGACCACGAGATTTACCAATAATCGTTTGTGTTAAATTTCAAAGGGGAACTAAGTGTCACTCAATGATTTGATACTTATATACTAATATATCACAATTATAATAACACAACTAATACATGCATATTCAAAAGCCAATAACACATGCATACCTTAGAGTAAAAAACATGCATACACAAAACCCAATAATATGCATACAAAAAACCTTTATCAACAAACAAGCTAACCTGAAAAGTAGATTCCAAATGAAAGGGAGGGAAATCAAGGAGGGAACAACGTAAAACGTAGCCCAAAAACAGTCAAAGAAGCCGCCCAAGAACACGCAAGAGACTGCACCAAAACGCACCGAAAACGATTTTTAATCGGTTCAAATCAAAGATATTTCATCAAAGGGCAATGTAATCGGATTGAAAGTAAATTTAAACGGTCCAAAAGAGAGAAAACGCACCTGGAAAAGTAATGCCGCAGAGAGAGTTCGCGGGGAAGACGATGAACAGTGAGCGCAACTGCTCGTGGGTTCGCGTTTTTAGTATTAATACTATTAGACGTCCGGTACTCTAGGGCCCCGACGTTTATAATATTATAGACGTCGGGGCCATCACTAATATGACGTCTTTGGGGATTTAAAATTGATATTCGCGGGGGGTTTTAGACGTCCGTGGAAGGGGCCCGGACGTCTATAATATTATAGACGTCCGTCCCCCTCCACAACGAACGTCTAAGAGGCTGAACAAATGAACGTTTCAACTCCCCCTATCAGCCCCTTAAACGTCCGTGGTGGAGGGGGTCGGACGTCTATAATATTATAGACGTCCGACCCCCCATATCGGACGTTTAGGATGCTGACAGGGTGGTTGAAGAATTAATTGTCTTCAGCCCCTTATCTATGTTGGGGCTTTTGTGGACGGACGTCTATGGGGGACGTTAAAAGCCAATTCTGCACTAGTGTAAAAACACTTGTTGTGTTATATTGAGAAATGAATTCAAATACTTGTAATTTTTAACTCAATGAAGTTAAATGTTCTAGATGGAGTTGTCTAGTGTGGATATGTTCTAGTTAGGTTGACTAGGGTTGGAACCATGAGTGGTTGATAATACTCGGTATATACCAGTAGTGGTATGTACTCGTTATAATCTTTGGAAAAATTAGTGAAACCCCTTAAGAGGTCATAAGGGAGACCGAACATAGTTCAGGTTAAACAAACTCGTACAAAAATATTATGCTATTGTTTTTCTTACTTAAAACGTTTTTCTAAATATTTTATTAAAACATACATCTAATAATTATTGTAGATTGTCCAACTCCTACTATAGTTATTAAACATTAGTTTGCAAAATATTTTAAAACATTATTCAAACTCCCATTCACTAGTACAAAAATCGCGTACAATGTTGTATATTTTGGGCTTTTAACGTCATATCAAGAGACGTTAAATTGACGTCGAATTTAAAAAATTTGACATTAAATTAATGTTGAATTTTGTCAATATACGACGTTAACTTAACGTCGAATTTTATCAATATACGGCATTGATAAATTTTTTTTTTGCTTTTTTAAAATTAATTGTGATCCTTTTTTACAACTCTACGAGACCTGAAAAGCAGAAAAACAACAAATTTCAGTTTTTGGTATTTTATAAAGCATGAACTATGAATGTATAGTGTAATATCAACAACAAACAACAATAACCAACAATAAACAAGTTCAGTCAAACAACAACAAAAACAAGTTCAACCAAATAACAACAATAAACAAGTTCAACAAAAAAAAAACAACAAACAAGTTCAACAAAAAAAAACAGCAAACAAGTTCAACAAATAAGTTCTTCAAAACGAAAATGAAAGCTAACCTTCAGAAGGTGGGTTCGTCGGCATAAAGTGTCATCACATGTGAGAGAGAAAGAAGAATGCACCTATGAAGGGCAAGAACACGAAAATAATCGGTAAAAACAAACTAAAATCATACATAAATTAGTTAATTAATATACATTTGTATTAAATGAAAGAAAAATTACATGTGATGGTCGTCAGACTTCGTTCGAGAAAAGTTTGAGAGGAGAAGAGGGTATCGCGCGCTAAGATAAAGTTAATGAATTTTCAATCTCTCGCACAAATTTTTATTGAATTCACTAACCTTTTGACGTCTAACGCTAGGGCATTCGACGTTTCATATCTTTTTACGTCGAATTACAATTCTAAACGATGTTTAATAATTGCATTTATTTTCAAAAATGTCACCGGTCATTTCTAACGTTGGCTATTCAATGGCTGAACGTTGAACGCGTGACGTTATAAGCTATTTTTGTACTAGTGATTTCTAATATTTTCCTATATTTTAAAATTATTCTCATCTTGTAGTGAAAATAAAAAATAAAAAAACCATGTTATTCTCATTAACATTCCAGCCTTTGTCTTTATCCTAAGAAAAACATTAAGAAATATAAATCCGATGAGATTGAGAGATTAAGACTATCCAATTTATTTTAAGATCCACTTTATGTACCATCCCATTTTAGTAGAATAAAACTACCAAAATAAAACATTACATGGATGATAACATACCAGAAAACTACAAACTACTAGAGTAGAAGATTCTATCCTTGAAGAGTAAAACTCTCCATCTGGTTGCTTCTCTCTCAACAAACTGATGGATCCCCTGAAATATGCCATCCCTAAGCTCACACCCATTAAGGCGCTCATTGCAAAAGAGAAAACACACAAAGACAGACAAACAAAAGCAAGGGTAAGCTAGTTGAAAAATAATCATTCATATTAAAGTAAACACAATATACAAGTTCAAGCACACCAAAATTTTTCACATTATTTCTCTTCACCCATACTGACTCAGGCTTGGCCAAACCCTTTAGCATCTAGTATAACTATCAAACCATGAATAGTTGTGCACCTGTGTGGTGAAACAACAGACTCACTCAAAGTTGCCATAGAGGGTTAGTCCTTAAAAATGCCCTTTGCCACCATGAAGAAAGGCCCCAGGCTAGGACCTCATGCTCCTCTCACGACATGACTCATCACTCTCTAATTAAGCACAAATGATCATTAGAGATTCAGGATAACCATCATATCGGCTTCTTACAACTTATACTAGTCTCCCATAAAATCACCAATAAGAGATTCAGGAACTCTTTCCACAACTTTGAAACCATACTTTGAAAATCACATACTTTCACTTTGAATCACAACACATAACTTTGAACACCTTTGAAACCATGTACATATGTCACTTTACTTTTACATTGAATACCAAGATATATCATCTTTAATCATACATCAAATACATACATAACTTCAAGAATAAATCATCATAGAATACTGTAGATATTTCTACACCATCCTCAAACTCAAAACATAGCTTAAAGTTCTCATAAAATAAAGAAAGAAATACTTAAAACAGGTTCTGGATTAATCGCTCAACGCACCAAACTCGTTGTGCGAAAACAAACAGTGGGTTCTGATCACTCACCTCTCGCTCAGCGCAACAAATATCTTCGCTTAGCTAAAGCCCATTTGCTCAGCACACCAAGTTCGTTCGCTCAACGAGACTACATAATTCTGCAGCACCAAAACTGCAGAATTTGCGCATCTCAACCACTCTTGACCACTTTTATGCACCTTTCCCAACTTCTAACACTCATAGATTGTATTATATCATCAATTAAACTTAGACAACTTCATACAAACCATCCTCAACTCATTTTTAAGTGACTACTATAAGGTTCTACTCCATAACTGACCAAAATTTCACTTTATAGACCCAACTTGGATTCTACTAGTTCTAGCTTGTTTTTAAACAAGTTAGGGAATCTAACAAGTCCCAAAAGACTCAATAACATAAACCAAAATGACCAATTACTCATAGAACCCCCAATTCAAGTTTTCACTAGTTCAATCCCAAGAATTTAGATATAAACCAACATTGACTCTACCTAATTACCACCACATACTCATAACTCATATTCTGTCCATTTTAAATGTTTCAGCAAGTCACAAAACATCTCCTAAACACTCTCAATTGCATCAAACCAGTTCACCACCCCTTCCTCACAATTTCACTACCTCTGATCTCATCTTTTCTTCAAAAACACCATTAAAACTCCTACGGTTCAACTCTTTAATCTCTAAACTTCATAATACACATTCCAAATAGACAATTTAACATATCAACATTCAATTCCACTTCAAATCAACTTACAATACAATTCACAACAACATTTCATCATCACATACCTAAAATACTCAATTAACTTGGTTATAACTAACATATCACAGACTTTTCACTCCAAACAATTAAATACTCATATAGAACATTAATTAAAGAAAAATCTAGCTTTCCTTATCTCTAAACCAACTGCCAAACTTCTCAAAACGCTTCGTCGATTGCTTGAACTGCAAGGAATTCCTAGACGAACCTATGAAACACCAAATTAGAAACGGACAAAGTTTTTAGAACTCTAGATGAATCAAAAACATGTAGGAGATGCATGATTACACATGCAACAATACAATATTCCTCTAAAACAAATTTAGGAACAAAAGGGGAAAAAGGAGTCGAAACTTACTTGCTCTATTAAAGAAACTGATCGGGTAGAAACGTAGACTTCGTTGCCGTGGTCGATTAGGTACCTCCTGATAATCAAAAAGATGACTCAAGAGTTAGAACTCTTAGAGAGAAGGTAGATTACTCTAGAAAAGTGATTTATAGAAAGGTGGTACGTTTTAAAATAATGAAACTCGTTTATAACACAACTATTTATAATAAAACCGTTTAATATTAAAATAATCGAGTCTCACTATTTTTAGACTACCACCACTTCTAAAAATACCATTTTCTTGGGTTTTACACTTTATAAGAAGATCTTACTTAAATTATTGTTTTTCAAATACCAAAAAATAATAATAATAATAATAATAATAATAATTACCAAATTTACAAACTAATGTGATGACCACTCTAAGTTATGTCTAAGTTATGTGGCAGTTTCCGTATTCATATATCTATATCTTACCTAAATGTTAGGAAACAGTTTTTGTATTGATTATATCTAACATTGGTATAACTAATTTTCTTATTAAACAAACAGAAGTGGAAATATGTGTTGTGGGAAACCCTAATTTGGTTATTTATAAGGTGATGGCGTGTTCTTGCTAGTTGGCAACAACGAAAATGGTAAAGTATGATCTGACACACATGTGTTAACAAGCAGACAAAAGTCATCATTATTAGCGTACCACTCATACTATGCAATATAAGAAATAATTCTAAGTTAGATCCCCAAACTTCTTTCCGTTATATATATATATTCTTGTATTGTTTTGGATATCAATTAAATTATTTAAAAAATAAAAATTACAATAAAAATATATATTACAAAAAGTTTAATGTAAAAGGTTTATTGTATTTTTTTTAATTTCAAATTTTAAGATAAAAATTATAATTGTATAATTTTAAAATAAAGTATTAAATAATAGTTTCACGATTGAATCCTTAAATTTAATAATAAGATATTTCCTAGTGACAAAAATAAATAATAAATAAAAATATTTAAATAAAAACAAATGATTAAATGTGTGTTTTAAAAATGATTTAATCAAAGATTTGTATTTTTTTTTTGAAATGTAATACATTATTTAAACAAAATTACACAAATGTGAAAAAAAAAATGTAATTGCCTTTAGATACAAGTAAATTTTGTGAATACATTAATCGTAGAAAATAAAAAATTACATAAAAAATGCTATTAAACTGAAATGAGACAAGGACTAAGGAAAATAGTATAAATAGTTGTTTTTTTATCTAATAAATTAATGATGTTTTTAGTGTTTTAAAATAGGGATGAGTACTCTTGATATTTTTGTTGTGTTGCATATAGATTTGATAATCCAATCATGTTATCGCACCTCGAAGACTATAAAGACTTGGTTGATTAGGGAGTGTGTTTTGATTAGATTGTATTTTTATTAGTTTTTTCCATAGTTTGATCTTGTCATTATTGTTAGAAAACTTCTTGAATTTGGTTTAGAACTTAACATGGTATTAAGAAAATTTTATTTAATTAAAAGATCTTTTTAATTTGTTAAAATGTTCATAACATAGAAAGACCTTGGCGCTCCCTCCAATTTTTTTTATTTATATTTATATAAATTCATATATAATTTAAACTATTTTTTTTAAATTTTAATATATTTTATATATTCAGTATCTCAAAATCTTTTATATATATATATATATATATATATATATATATATATATATATTATATAATTATAAATAATATTTTAATTAATTAAATATATTTTTTTAATCAACTAAAATTACTTTTCACAATCATGATTAGTTCTAAATAAAAGTTTGTAATATGTTAAAACAATTTTTTATTAGATTAAACTTTTATATGATTTCATAAGGTTTTAGGATACTTTATTATGATCTGTTAGAATGTAGTTTTAATGAATTTCGCAAGTAAGTTAAAATATAATAAATTAAAATTCAGTTTTAATCTATTAAAACTGAATTTTTAAATTTTTATATTTCTCTCGTTTTGGCTTCCTTTAAATACTGTTTTTGAACAGGTTTTTTCGAGTCACTTTTACTTTTGAGAGAGTAACACTTGATCAAAAAACAAAGTTCTTGGAGTAATTTTGTCGGTGTTTTGAAGATCATTTAGCTGCGAAAAGGGAAACTCAAGTTTTGTTCACTTAAGATTGTGTTGTTATTGGTTGTATTTGTTGATGAAGTGATTTTGTTCGTTGAAATTTTCTTTTTGTGTTGTGTAGTTATTTTTGGATAGAGTTTTTATAGTAGTAGTTCAATAACAAGGTATTATTGGTGTTAGGTATTCATCTTGTAAGATACAAGATCTGTGTTCTTTGTCGGTTTGTGTTTGAATCAATGCAAAATTCTTTGTGCAATTTCTTCTTTCCTTTCTGTATTCAATTTAATTTGTTTAGCATATTATTGTCTATCTTGATCTTTATTGTCTTGTGGTTAAAGTGTACTAATATTTTGACGTGAAAAGCTTACCTAAAAGAACAATTGAATTTTATCATTCAATCCGATTCATAAGGTTTTTATTCTATAGCTTTAAATTTTTCAAACAATAGTGGTAATTCAATTAACCCCTCTTGAACTTAGCTTTTCTTTCTAACAATTGTAGCAAGTGGTAGTTATTGAAAGATACTCCAAACGTGATCATGTCTTTTAAAAATGATTGAGAACAAATTACTTTTTGTTGAAGGTGTTTTTATAAATAGGCAACCCATTTGGAGGTGTCAATTATCAATTTTTGAAGGCTAGAGTGAAATTCTTTATTGAGTCAATTGATAAAGGGATTTAGGATGTTATTCATTCCTAAACATGTTAATAATAAGGTTTAGGTTTAATGTCTCGGTAGGTCCCTATTTTCGGCGTGAATTTCAAATAGGTCCCTTTTCTTTTCGGCGTCTCAATTGGGTTCTTTTTTGTGTAAAATTGGAGTATTAGGGGTCTGTCGTCAAATTAAACAAACGGCCGTTTAAATTTGCCTACGTGTTATTAAAAATGATTTTGAATTGATTTTTGTATTAAAAAATGGATTGAGCAAACGTTCTTCAAGGGCAAAAAAGGCAAACTGGGGCAAACCCCTTTTCTTCTTCGATTGGAAGCGCGGAGGGGAAATCCCTTCCGAATGAAGAACTTACAAGAGGTCACGATGCTATTCGCTATCAGGACCGCCGGCGACGACGCCGGTCACCACCAGGGCTTCTCCCAGCGCCCCGCTTCACTTCGGGCAAAGCACTC
Organism: Vigna umbellata; assembly: GCF_029865625.1. NCBI lineage: Eukaryota > Viridiplantae > Streptophyta > Magnoliopsida > Fabales > Fabaceae > Vigna > Vigna umbellata. The sequence goes on along the minus strand of NC_142167.1, from coordinate 34,695,569 downwards.
CTGCACCAGCGTCCACAACCGTCGCGACCCCTCGAGATCTCCAGTCAGGTGACCGTTGCGCGACCACGCTCCGTCAAGCTAGGACAGCCACCGGCGATGACGGTCACCATAGGAGGAAGATTTACCAGCGTCAACGCGACCTTCTCCTTCTTCGCTCTTCTCCGACAACCTAACTTCACCGTGCTTCTCACTGTTCCTATTTTTTGACTGTTGGAGACATGAAGAGAAACTCAAAATTTGTTTTGTTTGTGCCCGAGTGGTTCTTGATGGTTCCTAGTGAATACAGGTGAGTAGTGTGAGGGGTGGAGAGTAGTGTGAGAAGTGTATGATAGATGATGAAGGCGTTGAGGTGGTTACGGATGAGAGGAGTCAAAGGTTGGAGTTTGTATGGTTGCAGTAGGCAGAGACTGGGAAAAAAAAATGAGTGAATGAAGATGGTGGTGATGGTTGGATATGGGTGATCGGTGTTGACAGAGAATGGAGGAAGTGATGAGTTTCTGAGTAGGTTAATATGTTGAGTCAACAGAGGAATTCATAGCAGTGTTAGAGAGAATCCCCTTATCCCCTCCTTTCCTCGTCTTCTTGATCAGTCTCTCTGCCTCTTCTCGCAATTGAATTTTCTTTTTTCTTTTACCTTGCGTGAAGGGGTTAAAGTCTGAGGGTTGTACCCTGACACTCCATTGCTTCCTGCTCCAGCCATCCCTGTCTGCTTCTCCTCTCTCATGACTGCCAGCTTTGCTTTCCCTTTCTTTCACGACACCTAGTAAAGATGTTTTAGGCCTGCAGCCACTGAGCTAAAGATTCCCACCAACGACGATGAGAAGGACGATAGCAGCGGAACGCTGAGAACTCTAAAAAACTGTGTGGAACCTGTTAATTCGACAATGAAAACGATAAGAGGGAAATGGGAGAAGAAAATAGGGAGATCCGTTCGGCCAACATGCTTCGACCAATATGCTTTGCCCACTTTGCCCTTCCCTAAATTTGAATCCACATTTGTGCAATCCATATTTTTAATTCAAAATTTATTTTTAATGCCACGTAGGCCAAATTTAAACGGTCGTTTGTTTAATTTGACGGCAGACCCCTAATTGCTCCAATTTTACACAAAAAAGAACCCAATTGAGACGCCGAAAAGAATAGGGACCTATTTGAAATTCACGCCGAAAATAGGGACCTACCGAGACATTAAACCTAAGGTTTAATGTCTTTTTATGTTTCTATTTTCGTCAAGAATCTCAAATAGGTCTCCTTCTTTTTCGGTGTCTCAATTGAGTCTTTATTTTTGTAAAATTGAATCAAATAAAGGCTTGACGTCAAATTGATCAAACGCCGTTAAGGAGGGTGTTACGTGGCATGCTGATAGTATACATGTGTAAGGGAATTTGGTATGTTGACATGGCATACTGACACCCTGGTGATCGGCCACTCAGTCTGGTGATCGGCCACTCGGCCTGGTGGTCGGCCACTCAGTCTGGTGGTCGGCCTGATGGTTTGTTCCTTAACAAGACATTGATGATTGTTCAACTTGTGTTAAATGACTGTTCAATTTGTTCCTCAACAATACATTGATGACATTGATTACCGTTTGGCGTGTGTTAAAGACCGTTTGGTTTCTGTTTGGTTAGTCTCAATACCACCAGGTCGACCACCAGGCCGAGTGGTCGACCACCAAGCTAAGTGGCCGACCACCAGGGTGTCAGCATGCCATGTCAACATGTCAAGTTCCCTTACACAAGTATACTATCAGCATGTCACATAACACCCTCCTTAACGACGTCTTCTCAATTTGACGGCAAGCCTCTATTTGATTCAATTTTACAAAAATAAGGACCCAATTGAGACGCCAAAAAAGTAGGGGACCTATTTGAGATTCTAGACGAAAATAGAGACCTAAAGAGACATTAAACCTAATAATAAATATGTTGAAAAACCTTGGTCTTCCTAGTTTGAAGATGAAAATAAGAAAGCTCAACATGATCATATAACCAATAATATTATTGCATATGCATTAAGTTTTGATGAATTTTTTTAGAGTTTTAAGTGAAACTCTACAAATGCATTGATTCAAAAGAATACAATCTATTTAGAATGTAGTACGAAGAAATCATAACAAATGTACAAAAGCAAATTTATACATAGTAAATCATCTTATTAGTCTAAGAAAGACCTTTGATAAGTAGGATTGAACATCAAAGTGTTATTTTATCTTTAATCGATGTTGGACTTCTAACATATCTCCCTCACGCCGGGATAGAGACATCATCTCGAGACATTAATGGGTGGTTCGATAGGAGCCGATAGCGAGGAACAAATGTCTAACAAACAACCGATATCGCTAGGATAGACTCTAACCCCACAAAATCGACTTGTAAGGTGAGATTTGACATCATCTCGAGACATTAATGGGTGGTTCGATAGGAGCCGATAGCGAGGAACAAATGTCTAACAAACAACCGATATCGCTAGGATAGACTCTAACCCCACAAAATCGACTTGTAAGGTGAGATTTGCCCCCACTTATATACTATAAATTGACCTTATCTCTAATCGATGTGGAAATATATCCACACATATTGCTAGGATAGACTCCAACAACCGATATCGCTAGAATAGACTCTAACGTGGCTTTGATACCATATTAAGAAGTGGACTTTAAGCCTAACTCAAACCCATAAAACCGGCCTTTAAAGTGGAGTTTGCACCCACTTATATATTTTAAATTAACTTTATTTTTAATCAATGTGGGACTTCCAACATATGTCATAAATAAAATTATGGGTTAAATATGTTTTTAGTCCCTGAACTATCAAGCGTTTTTATTTTTCGTCCCTATTTCAAACTTTGCACGATTAGATCCCTGTCCTTAAGGAAACCATTATTTTTGGTCCTCCAATACAAACGGCGTTAAAATTCGGGTGATGTGGCTAACGTATAGGCACGTGGGATGACATGTATCGTTTGTAACATTTGCCACGTGTGTTTACATTTTAAATTGAAATTGATTAGTGATTAAATGAGCTGACAGAGATAAGGGCTTATATACTTACTAAGGGATTGGATCTTCTTAAGTGAATCAAAGACGAGGGTTGATAACTTTGTTTTATCTTGAACGTGAGTCGCGATTAGGGTTGATAACTTTGTTGCTCCAGTGTTCGTTTGCATTGTGTGTGTCAGGAAGGCGATTCGAAGAAGGTAATTTTGTTATTTTCGTTTATGTTTACTGTCACTCCATTGCTTGTTGTGCATTGTGTGAGTAAAATTTGCATTTTACAATGTAGGATTAGCAATGGTTTTTGATTTTTCTCTGCATCACATGGGGAAGTTCGTGAAGAATAAGGGAATAGAATATGTGGGAGGAGAAATACATGTTATAAAAGGAATTGATCCGGACAGGTGGTCTTACTTTGAAGCAGTGGGATATGTTAAAGAATTCAAGTATGATGCAGAGTTCAAGCTATGGTGGAAGGGGGCAAAACAAAAGGCGATGAACAACCTAAGATTACTCAGTGATGACAGGGAAGCACTGTTCTTGGCTAACTATGCAGAGGCAAATAATGATGAGGTTGAAATCTATGTCCAACATGTACAACCTAGTCAGCCAGATGAAGTTAAGTTTTTGTGTTTTGGTGAAGAGGCAGTACAGGAGACGGAGGAAGAGGTAAATATGGAAGAAGAGGTGGAAGATATACATGCATATGTTGTTGAAGAAGATGCTATTGTGGATGAAGAAGTTGGTTATGTTGGTGAAGCACATGCTTATGTGGATGAAGAAGATCATGCAGTGGATAAAGAAGTTGGTTATGTTGGTGAACCACATGCTTATGTGGCTGAAGAAGATGATGCAGTGGATAAAGAAGATGGTTATGTTGGTGAAGCACATGAATACTTCATTGTCCCCTGTCCATTTCAGTCATTGTGCTTTAAATTACTTTTGTTGGATTAGTTTTTTTCAAAGCAGTAGGGTGTTGGCATCTCATAATAATCTTGCAAGATTGATGTTATAAGTCAAAAACCTTATCAGGTTCAACACTGGTGCTTTCTGCTGTCACATTGTGCTTTCTGATGTTATAAGTATTTTTGTCACATTTTTATATAAACCATCCACATCCAATGATACTTGGTCATTCTTTATAATGCTTTTACTGGTTCAAGACTTCATTCACATGTCTTGGCAACTTCATTTTTATAATGCTTTTACTGGTACAAGACTTCATTTTTATAATGCTTTTACTGGTTCAATTACGCATACCAGTATAATGCTTTTACTAGTTGACATTTTGAGTGTAACTGATTTTTATAAACTATGCTATAAAACTCTTTGATTTAAAATAACAACTATAATCACATAACAGAAATGCACATAACACAACGTAATCACGTATGATGTCCACATTTTATTCAATTTAAAACTTGAAAGTACATCCACAACACAACATTACCAATCTAATTACAATTTATCTTCAGCACAAACATAAAACAAAACATCACTGTTAATGCCCATAATGACAATACAAACAAGACCAACATCATTTTGAACTTTTTTCTCTCTTGCTCTAATTTCCTCTTCAACTTGTCCTTCTTCTTCCTTAGATCCAACACAACATTTTCAATACAGACTTCAACTTCTTCACTCCTCCTTTGTAAGCTTCCTTCAATTTTCGAGTCTCCTTCATCAACCCATTCAAAGTAGTTACAACTTGAATTACTCTGCAAAAGAAATTACAAATCACGAATACAAACTTCATCACAATAAGTAAAACATTATCTCACTTACTGCCCAATTTCTACATCTATAAAACAGTCTCCCTTTGTTCTTCAATGTAGTTGCCTTCAACAGCAACAATCTTTCCCCACAACCACAATTTCTTGCAGCTAAGTCAGAGGAGGATCCACATGTTTGGGACATTCCAGAACCAATACTCCTTCGCGTGCAACCATTTCCTCCTCTGTCAGCTTCCATTTCCCTGATACAGTAATTTCCAAAGTAAATCAACTTCGACTACTCCCAACAAAAACCCTATATCCCAAATCCATCCATTCAGACGAAACGAAAGACGAAAATCAACTTACGTGACCATTTACACCAATGTTGAAGAAGATGAAATCCAACCTTTTGCGGTTCACCGAAACCTTCTTCCCAGCTGAAATTATGTGCTTATCAACCCTCGTCTTTGATTCACTTAAGAAGATCCAGTCCCTTAGTAAGTATATAAGCCCTTATCTCCGTCAGCTCATTTAATCACTAATCAATTTCAATTTAAAATGTAAACACACGTGGCAAATGTTACAAACGATACATGTCATCCCACGTGCCTATACGTTAGCCACATCACCCGAATTTTAACGCCGTTTGTATTGGAGGACCAAAAATAATGGTTTCCTTAAGGACAGGGATCTAATCGTGCAAAGTTTGAAATAGGGACGAAAAATAAAAACGCTTGATAGTTCAGGGACTAAAAACATATTTAACCCTAAAATTATCAACCACCACTCGTGAGTAAAAAACAATCGAATATTCAATAAAAAAATCTCATTATGTTAAGATCTATTTAAATGAACTTTGCATATTTAAAAGAAAACAAACACAAGAAAATAATATTTTCTTTTCTTAAAGTTAAAATTAATGAGTATAAACTAATTTATACAGATTCTTGTATAATTTTTAAATAATTGTTTTTAATTACAATTTTAACTTGTAAAGAAATGGTATTTTTTATTTTATTTCATTAGTATTTGTGAAAAAAAAAAACTGATATAAGTATATGATAATTCCATACAATTATTTACGATTTTATTTTTAAGCAATATATTTGATTGGAATGGATAAAATAGATTAATTGAATTAAAGTATTGTAAAATTGAACCAAATTTCAAAAGTATTTTAAGGAAGAATTGAACTATAGCATAATTTTTTTAACCATTCTAAATTGTTTGAACTATATGAATTTTTATTATTACCTCTAGACGTCTTATTTACTATATATTTTTCACCTAAACTATAGTTCGATTTAGTGCTATTTAAGAGTAATTGAAACTTTAAAAACCAAATTAACATAATTGAGTACAATTTTTATTTTAAATAATTCAATTCTTTTTGTGATTGAATTCAGTTCAGTTCAACTCTACATGTCAATTATTATTACTAGGGTTAAATATGTTTTTAATCCCTTAACTATCAAACGATTTTGTTTTTAGTCCCTCTTTTAAAGTAAGGTACATTTTAGTCTTCCTCCTTAGGAAAGTTTAATTTTTGGTCTTCCAAAACTAACACCGTTAAAAACCAGTTGGCTAACGGTGGTCTACCACATGTTTTTTTTTCTGACACCCATTAATATTTCTCAGCTCCTCTCCCTCCCTCTCCCTCCGACTCTACCATACCCACCTCCGGCACCACCTCAAACATCTCTGGTGCCACCATCAACCACGAAACCCCCATTTGCAACCACCCTCCACCACGCTCACCTGGCCAACATAAAACATCCATCTCCACTGCCCAGAAATCCAGTACCTGTTCTTCGCAATTGACATTTGATATTCTTCCCCTAATTTTAATCCTATTTTAATTTCATAATAAATAAGTTAATAATAAATTATCCTTCCCTTTTATTTATTTATCTCGGGGGGGGCATGAGTGGAAATTGCAAAGAGGATCTTTTGTTTTGATTGTTGTTAGAGAGAAAGAGTGTGTGAGATCGGAGAGGAGAGAGAGAGAGATAGGGGTGAGAGGTAAGGTGAGAATGTCAGTATCAGTGATGAAGGCGACGATGAGGGAAATGAGACGGAGTGTGACGTACATGCCTCGACCGGGGGACGGAGCGTCGCAGGGGGTGACGCTAATACTGGGGGACGGAATTGGGTCTCTGGTGACGAACGCAGTGGAGCAGGTGATGGAGGCCATGCACGCCCCTCTTTACTTTGAGAAGTACGAGGTGCACGGAGACATGAGACGTGTGTTGGAGGAGGTTCTGGATTCGATTCGGAAGAACAAGGTTTGCTTGAAGGGTGGTTTGAGGACTCCGATGGGTGGGTAGTAAGCTCCCTCAACGTTCAGCTCAGAAAGGACCTCGATCTCTACACTTCCCTCGTAATTGCTTCAACCTCCCTGGCCTTCTCCCACAAACATCTACGACACAATTACCAAAAAGGTTAACCTCGAGAAGCATATGTACCACGGTTTGGGGGTTTTCTGGGCAATGGAGATGGAGGTTTTATGTTGGCTATGGAGGTGAGCGTGGTGGAGGGTGGTTGTGCATGGGGGTTTCGTGGTTGATGGTGGCACCAGGGATGTTTAAGGTGGCGCCGGAGGTGGCTATGGTAGAGTCGGAGGGAGAGGGAGGGAGAGGAGCTGAGAAATATTAACGGGTGTCAAAAAAAAAAACACGTGACACACCATCGTTAGCCACATCAGCTGGTTTTTAACGGTGTAAGTTTTGGAGGACCAAAAATTAAACTTTCCTAAGGAGGAGGACTAAAATGTACCTTACTTTGAAAGATGGACTAAAAACAAAACCGCTTGATAGTTAAGGGACTAAAAACATATTTAACCCTTGTTATTATCTTGAAATTACTTGCAAAAACAATTTATTTGCTTTCTTTTCATAGCTATATCACCAAACACTCATAGTAATGTCATTAATCAAGATATTTGTTCTTTTACTTAGACACTTTCTACAGTGAAAATGACACTTTCAAGGATTTAGAATTTAGTGTTAAGAGAAATTGGAAAGGACGGATTTGCCATTGTAATTTTTTCCCATTCTATCTATATGCGAGGATTAGTAATATGCATTGTTCTGTGTCATGTTTTTGTGTTGTTTTTGCTTTCAGTAGCTTGAGGTGGGTTATGTGAGATTTTATAATAATAATTAATATCTAAATATTTAATTTTATGTTTATATCAAATAAATTATATTTTTCATTTATTATTATTCTTAATTTTTTTAAATTATTCATTAATAGTTTGTTTTTAAAATAATCTAACATAAAAAGAGTTTCATATTACTTTTAATATCAAGAATAATTTTATAATTTTTTTATCTATTAAATTTTTTTATCCATCTCATTACTTAAATCATCCATAAATTTCACTTTCAAATTTATTTTCTTTCACATCTAGATTTCTTAAAAGAAATAACAAACTTTATGTTTAAATTTATTTAAGTTCATCTACCTACTTTCTCAAATTTATCTTAAGATAATAACACCTTTAGAATTGTTTTAAGTGAATGTCTTCAACAATTTCTAAACAAAATGTGAAATGTTGAAGGCTACATTAGTTGTAAAAATTACATTTAACTATTTGTAATTTTAAGATATTTATGATAGATTACGATTTTAAGAAAAAGATAGTCTATAAAAATATGATAATATTTTTATAATTTCTATAAAATGCAGTAACATTTTTATAATTTTATAAAAGTATATAGATTACAGTTCAATTAAAATTGTAACCTATACTGTGAGTCATTGTTTGAGGATCTGTCTGATTCTGAATCAATAAAGCTGTGATTAAGAAACTGTTGAACTCCTTCATTCTGTAGTTTGTGACCCATTTTACTCTCTCTGGGATGAACAATAACCTGGTTCAGAACACCTGCAATTTTCCTTAAATTATTCCAAATTTCTTAAATTCAATTTTGGTCCTCATTAATCAATTTTGAATAATTTGGGTTAAAATAAAATTATTTTTTTATAAGTTTCCATTTTTGAATTTGAAAAAGAGAAAAAAAGGTGATATAATGTATAGAAAATAAATAATATATATATATATATATATATATATATATATATATATATATATATATATATATATATATATATATATATGAGTTACACAATGATGGTAAAAATGATTACCTGTATTCATAGAAGCAAGAAGTTGTTTCATTCTATATTCAAAAAAAGAAGAAGAAGCAGTTAATAATAAAAATTCAAAAAATATTTAAGATGCTCTACATTTGAAGATTATATTTGAAAAGTCATATCTACACAGACAAATAAATAGTTCAAGTCACACACTCCCATAATCCATTTTTTGTTTGGAGAGTTCCCTTCAACTATTTATGTATGTAAAAAAAAAAACAAAAATTCAATTTTTGTTAAGTTGAAGAGAAATATCTAAATACATGTTTTATTTTGTTTTATAATCCATAATTGTAGCAATGAAATAAAATCCTCCCCAAAATAAAAAATGATAGTGATTACAATATGTATGACAAACCCATTCTTAATATCATCACTTTCATTATTTTAATAACAAACTCAGGTATCTATTTGTATTCTATTTTCATTGTGAATTGGAGAACGTATCTGTTTTCTTATATATGAAAAGCATATTCTAACAATTGTTACAAAAATCTAGTTAGATTTATGATTTTATTGTATTATTTTGTTTTTCTTAAGTTTCTAAAGGACTATAATTATGATTTTAACTTATAAATTATTTTCCTATGTATTGACTATTTTTCTTTCCAGTGCGAAATCCAATTTATGGTATGCTTTTATATGCTTTCTCTATCATGTGAATGAATTGTGATAGGAATTTGTTAAGTCTCATGTACAAACAAGACACAAAAACATAGAGAACAGGAATCCCTGACAAGAGAAAGATATACAGAGAAACTGATTTGTATTTGTTAACCAAAAAGAGAATATATATGTATTACAAAAGAATGCCACTAGGTACAAACATAATCGTTAAAACGATTATGAGGTGAACCTATATAAAGAGTGAAATTGCAACAATTCTTTACCTTGATACTTCATAGGGTGTACAAAATAACTATTTTCATGATTTCAAACATGACTAAAACTTATCAGAGTTAATAATTTTTCAAACTTATTCCTAGATAGCACTTTGGTTAACATATATGTTGGGTTGTCATTAGTAGCAAAATCTATGACACATGAATCAATCACATATATAATGAAATGTAGTTTAACATCAACATGCTTAGTCCTCGAATGATACATTTGATGGTTAGCTAGATAACACTTTGACTATTACAGCAGATCTGGACACTCTTCTATTCGAATCCAAGTTCAAAGAGCTCCCTTCAACCATAAACCTTCTTTTACTTCTTCAACCAATGCATTATATTTTTCTTTTGTGGTGGACAAATATATGACAAATTGGAGATTTGCCTTCCAATTCACAACTATTCCAAAGAGAGTAAACACATATATTACAAGAGATTTTCTAGTATTAGGACATCCGACATAATCATCATCAACAAAGACTTCAATGATGTATCTAAAATGAGCCTTCCTATGATATAAAAGTCTTGAATTTAGAGATCCATTCAAGTATTTGAGTATCCACTTTAGGGCTTCCCAATATGCATGAACTATGTGCAAGGTTTATTCTCGGGAAAATCATTTCATACATAAGACTACTTACTCCACGTGCATAAGGAATAGATTGCATCTTCTTCCTATCATCGTCAAACATGACGTCTTGAATCTTTAAGAGTTTCATGTGATGGACTAGAGGTGTGCTCACGAGTTTAGCTTTATACATTCTAAACCTTTCCACAACCTTCTTCATATAATTTTGCTGAGACAAAAACATGGTACCTTGTAGCTTATCCAAGATGATGTCTACTCCAAGGATCCAACTACCTTTTCCAAGATCCTTCATCTTCAATTTTGAATTCAGGGTAAACTTTAGATCATTAATCATCCTTTAGTTTTTGCTTGTCACTAGAATATCATCTACACACAACAATAGGTACAACCAATCTTCTTTATCAAGTATGTATACAACCCTATCATAGGTACATATCTTGAAATTTAATTTCATTAAGAAGTCATCAAATTTCTTATACCACTACCTGTGACTCTACTTTAAGCCATACAAGAATTTTTACAACAGGCATACCTTATCAGTGCAAATCCTTCTGATTGGCTCATATATAATGTTTTCTCCAAATCTCCATGTAGGAAAACAGTCTTGACATCCAATTGCTTTAGATATAAATCAAATTGGTTTACAATTAACATCAAAATTCTCATTGAGCAATGTTTCACCACAGGTGCAAAAACCTCATTGTAGTCCACACCTTTGACTTGTTTAAACCCCTTTGCCACTAATCTTACCTTGATTCGAGTCTTTTGAACCCCTAGAATCTCACCATTCTTCTTAAAGATCCATTTGCATTTAATCACCTTCTGGCCCTTAGGTAGCTTTACAAGTCTCCAGGTGTTATCCTTTTTGAGTTCTCCAAGTTCTTCTTCCATGGCACACAACCAAAGCTTTCTTTGTTCACTCTCAAGTGCCTTTTTGAAGTTTCTTGGTTCATCAGGTTCATTTATCTCTTCAGTTGTATTTAAAGCATAGTATATTAGATCAACTTGACCAAACCTTCAATTAGTTTGAAGATTCTGTTACCAATGAGGAGCATTGGTATCTTGAAAGCTACTGTAAAGTTTTGATGATGATAAAAGCTGAAGAATTGAAGACTCTAAATGCATCTTTGTTAAACGTATTTTGTAGAAACAAATGTATAGGATAAAATGTAATGATGTAAAAACTCTTAGAAGTTTTCGTATGTAGTGAGTCATTGCACAAATAATCGATTATCAAGAGGTATAATCGATTATCACGAGCCAGTTTAGAAGAGAGTTGCTTGCGCAAATAATCGATTATTACACAGAATAATCGATTATCACTGTTTCATTTAATTCTGTCCAAGTCTCTGGAATAATCGATTATTGCTCAGGATAATCGATTATCACCATTTTGAAAACCCCATAACGGACACAAATAATCGATTATCACTTATGATAATCGATTATCAGTGGCAGTTGGGAGATGTCTTTTAAGTTTTTGACTCTGCACAAAACTAGGCTTATAAATAGAGGTCTTCACAACTCTTAGAAGTAACTTTTCAATTGAGAGTATTAGAGCTTTGTGCCTAAGGGAAGCTCTCTGTGAGTGAAAAGGATCTATGCCATTTTGAGAATACAGTTTGTCTGAGGAAGTTCTCAAAGTGATAGAGTGCTCTTGCCTGGTCTTGTGAATAGGAGAAGCTCGCGTTTTGTGTGTCAAAGGTCGGAGCGGTTCTCTTCAAGTTGGCTGAGCAGGTTCTTCCGTTCGTTTGTCGAAGGAAGGTGTTTTTTATTCTTTGCTTATTTTGATTATCTGATTGTAATCTGCAAACTATATTTTTAGTGAAAAAGGTTAATCACTATTTATAGTGATTAATGACTGGACGTAGAATCTTTTGATTCGAACCAGGATAAAAATTTTGTCTTGATTTTCTTGATCCCTAAACTCTTAGCACATATTTTAACTTGTGTTGTGATCGTTACACGCTTTCCGCTATCTATATTTTATTCCGCTGCGCGACTCTATAACGGTACCGATTGTTCCGACAGATTCTTCTCTCCCTATCATAGACAAGTCGATAATCATTGATGGCTTGATTTAAATCCCTTGGATTTGAAAGTGGGTGCTCAGTGTTACTTGATGAACTTTCTGGGTCATTTTCAAGATCTTGTTGAGATTTATCAATAATAGTCTCCACATTGAATTGTGTTTTCTCCTTCTCATATTCCTGGTTTAAAGTATGCATCCTCATCTTTGCTTCATCAAAGATCACATCTCTACTAATTATGAGTATAGATGGTTTTGGATCCAGCCTCCACAATATGTATCCTTTAACTCCTTTTGCATACCCGAGAAACACGCATTTCTCAGCTTTGGCTTCTAGCCTATCTTTCTTTACATGAGCATAAGCCTAAACTCCAAACACCTTTAGATTTGAGTAGTCTACAAGTTTACCACTCTAGACTTCCATTGGTGTTTAATTCTTCATTACAGAAGATGGACTACTAGTGTAGAAAAGGATTTTAACGTCTGTTATTTAAGGCTTTTAACATCTGATCTCGCACCGAAGTCTTACTGGGAGACGTCAATGTAGACGTCGGATAGTACAGGTCAGACGTCTATATACACATCAAACTGTGGGCGACCGACGTTTAATGTCCTCGACGAATCTTGGCTATGTAATCCGTTAGTCGTTTGCATGTGCACCGTTCAAAAACACAGTGGAGGGAAATGGAGGAGTGCACCGTTAGAAAGTGCAAGAATCGTCGGCCAAAAACTCTCAAAATCGTCGGCCAAGGACACGCGCAAAACTGCACCAAAACACATTATAACCGGTTCAAATGGAAGATAATTCATCAAAGAGTAATGTAATCGGAGTAAAACTAATTTTAAACGGTGTAAAAGAGAGAAAACGAACCTCAAAAGCTTTGGCCGTGGAGAGAAAACGTGAGAAAGATGATGAACACTGATTGTGTGTAACTGTTGCCTCGCATTCGCGGTTTTTGTAATAGCAGATGTTTAGACGTCGGGCCCCCTCTCGAACCGACGTCTAAATGGTTTAAAATATAATTTTAGTGGACACATTTGGCGTCTGAGTTAGGAGGGGCTGACGTCTAAGACCTATTTAGACGTCGGTGTTGACTGACAAACATCTAAGGACAATAGAACAATCACTTTTTCAGGAAATTTGGCTTCAGGGGGATGGGGGCCGACGTCTAAATAAGACTTTAAACGTCGATGTGGCAGGATCAGACATCTAAATGGTAACTTTTGGAATTCTTACTACCTCATTGGTGTCAGTGGTTGGGCCCAAAATAGGTCTTACACGTCGGGCACCCTGAACCTGAACATCTAAAGCCAATTAAAATATTAATATTTTTTATTCATTCGTCTATTTTTGGAGTCCAATTGCAAGGGCCGACGTGTATTATTCTTTAGACGTCGGGGATCCCCAACCAACGTCTAAATAGTGATTTTAATTACAACAATGTCACCGATCATTTTTTACGTTGGATATTTGGTGATTAGACGTCTAAAAGGTGACGTTAAAGTCTTTTCTGCACTAGTCCTATTTATCATGTACATTACTGTGTTAATAACTGGTATTGAATGTCCTCAACCTCCTGGAATGTATGGGAATTATGTAAATGTAAGAGCCTTGTCCTCTAGTGTTTCTTTGACGTGATTCATATTTATTTTGTTTTTACTGAATTTTAATTATCTATATCCTAATCTTCACATTTATTTTCGCTTTATTTCTCATTTATTTCTCACCCAGTTCTTTCCTTCTTACTAAACAAACATGTTTTCAGTGCTACCTAAGTAGGAGGGAATGAGAGATTAAAACACCGCTAAAGCACTTTGCTTTTACTTCTTATTGTGATAAATCATATTTCATGTAGTCTTCTTTTCTTTTTATAAAAGAACAAATTTATTAGACAAAAGAAAATTAGAGTCCTTTGACGCAAAGATAAAGAAAAACATGAAGAGGCTCAACCAAAACAAAAAATAAAAGGCTGAAAACCCAATGAGGTTTCTCTCCCTGCATGTCACTGGAGATTCCTTTGAAAAAAGGAGGCATGAAACTGTGAAAGTGATGAAGTCAAACAGAGGGCATATAGCTTGTGCTGCTAGAACAGACATTCTTTTGAATTTAATTCCTTTCTAGCGAACATTTCAGATGCCTCATTTTGTTTTAATTACTTTTGTGTATTGATTTCTATTCATTGTGTTTTACAGTTTTATTGTAGCAAAGACAACCAATACAATGATCTTGCAACTATTTTCTTCAATACACAAGTTTTGAATGAACTGGTTTTCTACTTTGTTTTCTTTTCTTATGAGTCTACCTATTTACAACTTAGGAAGAAGTCTTTTTTTCTAGATTTCTTAAATTAGTTGTTTTGGTAGAGAAACTATATTGTTTGGAGGATTAAAAGGAATAAAAGTCATCACCTTCTGGGATCATGTTTCCTTCTTCATTGTTTCTTACATATAAGAAAGCCTAATAAAAAAATTATAATTAATTTTTAAATTAAATTTTAAATTGGTCTTTAACATTAATTATCAATATTTTAACTAATTTTTACTATTTATTTTAAATTAATTTTAGAGATTAATTTATACCCTAATCCCTTAATAGTTAACATACTTTTTTTTAATTGAAATTGAAGGAGGTAAGAGCCACTGTAAATCAGGTTTTCCTGATTCAAGTCCTAAATTGTTATATACATAGTGACATACTCTTAATATTAAAAGTATTTGCCTTGAAGTTATAAACACAAAATTTAATAGAGATTTGATTTTAATTATTTAATTGATGGTGGCTTTCACCCTAGTATAAGCAAAACTATTAAATGGAACAATTTAATACAATTTACTTCTAAAGTGGATAAATATTTATATAAACCGACGAAGTTCAATAAACTCTTTACTCACTGTAATAATTTATGTAATACAAAATAATCCAAATGCCATTATTTCAATATTCATCACGCAGTGTGTAAGTTAAATTAGACTTTAAGACTCTTTTTTTCTTCTTTTCCTTTTATTGTTTGCTATTATGAAATGTCACTAATTCAAGTTTTCATTACTGGAATGTTTGAGTGTTTGTGCCTCATACAAAGTGTGCAAATTAATAGTGGCGATCTCAACATGCATTTCCAATTATTTCAGAAAACACAACTATTAGCGGGTGAAATAATAAAAAAAAAAAAAGTAAAAAAGTGGGTATTGAGATAAAAATAAAATAAAGTGGGTTAAAGAAATGTAAAATAAAATATGAATGATATAGACATTAAATTTTTTTTGGATCAAAAACAGTTTTCACCATTTTATTTTTATTTTTTTTCTTAATTTCTTATTTGAAACTTTCTTTTTCTTATTTGAAACTTTGTTTTTTTTTTTCATAGAATAACGAAACTAACATTCCATAGAATAATGCCTAGTTGACTGTGAAAAAGCCATAATTTCTCGATGACATTTTCAACTCTTTATTAAAATTATAAAAGAGATTAAAATTAAAATAAGTTAAGATTTTTAAAAAGACATTATTTAAGAATTTATATTTTATAAAATGTATGAGTAATGGGTTTTATTTTTATCTTTTTGAATTTAGTATATTATCATATTAAAAGATTTATTTCAAATAGCTTTAAAGATATTTTTTCATTTATTTTAGGGTTTTGAAAAAGAAATTATAATAATTATTTAAAATAAATATCAAATATAAATATTTTCTTTCCTAGAATCCTATTTTAAAATATAAGTTTTATTTTATTTTATTTTTTAATTTATTAAAACTGTAGGTTAGATATAAGAGTGTAACTTATATTAGGTAAGTTATATATTATTAAAATGATTATTGAAAATAGGACTTGCAAATTATTAAGTCCAATTTTGTGTTCTTATAATTCAACTTAAAAAAATAAAAAAATAATCAACCAGTATTTCATAAAAAAATATATCAATAAGGATTTTTTTAAATAATAAAAGAAAAACTTAAAAATTAATTAAAAAAACAAGTATATAATAAAAAATATAGAATAAATATATAAATTTATTTTTTAATATATAATATTAATGAAATAATGAAAAAAAATTAAAATAAACCTTATATAATAAGAAAACATTAAGAAAAAAGTATATAAGTTAAATGAGATTATAATTCAACTTGCATTTTGGTTGAAATCTTCATCCCACTTTGTAATGTTTTACTTCTTATAAATCAACTCATCATACATTTCACATTCTCATTTCTAGACATGTTATATGCATGTCAACCACCTATTATCACATACATACAAAAGTCATTGAAAAAATTAAAATTGAAAACCAATAAAGATAGATTTGAATGATATAAACAAAATATATTCAACCTAGATTGTAATGAAACTTTTGAAGAAAGATTTATTAAGAAAAAAAATGACATTTTCAAACCTATACTAGAGTATAATTTGTTTTTTGTTTTTTATATATGTAACATAAAAGTTTTATTATTATAAGAAAGATATATATTAGGATCAAAAATGACATTTAATATTGATAATTTAACTAATAAAGATGTTTATGATGTAAAAGAATTTTTTTTTAAGATTTATCGTGTCTTTAGGTTCCGTCCAGAATCTCAAATAGGTTTCTTTCTTTTTCGGCGTCTCAATTGGATTCTTATTTTTGTAAAATTGAAGTAATTAGAGACATTCCGTCAAATTGGACAAACTGGGTTTAAGTTTGGATTATGTGGTATAGTCAGTCTATTATTTAAAATGACGTGACAATTTATACATGATTAACGTGTATTTTATAATTTCTAAATTAAAAAATTGAGGGTAAATTGGGAAAAAGAAATTAAATCAGTCCCTCTCTCTGCAATTAAGGAATGCGAAATTAGGGTTCGTGAGAAAAAGTTGAAGGTCGGCTTGAAGGAGGCGGAGCAGGCGGAGCCGACGGAGGAGTTGGAGTTGGCCTTAGAGAATCTTCCGGCGAGCTGGTCCTCGAGGTCAGCAAAGTGTTCTGAGAGGTTGTTGCGGAAGAGCGGGATGAAGGAGGCATGCTTGGAGGCAAGGAGGTTAAGGTAGAAGGTCTTGAGGAGTGCATGGGAGGGCTCGGTGGTGTCCTGGAAGGTGCAACAAACACAACCCGAGCACAGGAACGAATTGCCTCCCCCCTCAAGAGAAACGAAGCTCATCTCCAATCTCTCTTCCCGTCGCTGCAAGCTCATCTGATCTCCTCTGTCGAGTTCACGACGGCGAGGCAAAGGCAAGATGCCTCACGCTGACGATGTTGAAACTCCTGTCCTTCCACTTTATTAGGTTTTCAGGTTTTCTTCAGGTATGAGTTTTTTTCTTCTCTCAAGGGTTCTCGGATGATGAAATATTTCTGGATCTAGTTTTGTGTTGTGCTGAAATTATGTTCTGGATTTGACTGCTAAATGAATGTCGATACATGAATTTAGGTATAGTACTAGAATTTGTTCTGGATGCGGCATCTTATCCTCATCGCATCCATGCTTCGTTTGTCTGATGAAATGTTTTTCTTTCAAAAGAAGTAAAAAGTTGGGGTTCTGAATTTTTGTTGTGGTACTTGTAAATGTAATGCTATTGTTTGCTGAATGTCTTTGGCTGTTCTCTAGGAGCATTTGGATGTTGATACGTGTTTTAATTATTTATTATCAATTATTTTCATTTAGTGTTCATGATAATGTTAGTTTGTTACTGGTGGTGTAAATCGCAAACTATGTGATTGTGGTAGGTACAAGAGTTTAATTTTTGAGAAGTTGGTTGTTCTTCGTTTCAGATTCTGGAAAACTTTTTGGAGGTAGAAGGTTTTCATGACTAGAAAGTGAGTATTTAAAATATATATTTGTTGATTATCAAATCTTGAAGAGAATATAGAACTTTTATACTTCTTTTCTATTAGTTGAATGATTCCAAGAGCTATATTTTTTTTTCTGTAGAGGCAACACCCAAAATGGTTAGGTTCTTGCAATTTGTAGTTCTGTTTACGGTGGCTGTCATGGATGCGTGATTTGGTTATCGGAGAAGATGAAGGATGACATTCCAAGAGCAATGTTTGGTGCTGGCAGTGCATTCTTTGAAATAAGATGACTACTTTGCCCTTATTTAAATTTTAGGTTTAATTGCTTGCATTGTCCCTAGTTTGGCTGCAACGTGTCAAAGTAGTCCATCTTTTTAAAAAAATTTCAATTACGTACAAACTTGGTTTAAAAGTGTCAATTTCGTCCAAACGTATGTAAAATTTGCTTCAATCAAGTCCCTTCCGTTAAATTCACCAAAACGGACGTTAATTTTTTAGTTCTCTCTCCTCTGCTTCTCTGCTCTGCTCCTCTGGACATTATAAAATAAAATAATGATAATATAAAATATAAAATAATACATTAAACAATTATTAGAAAATTTGAAAATATTATGCATATATATTAAATGAAAAAAACAGTATACGTGGACTAAGTTATACAGAACTTCTGCACAGAGTAATGATTGTGGATGAAACTCTCATTTCTCATATATTTATACTTGGTTTTAGTTTATCTTACAAAAACATGAAAACTAAATCTAAACAAAAAGTATTCTTTTCACACCCATTTTCTGCTTCATTCGATAATTGCTTTTCGTAGTAAAATATTATATTAAAATAATAACAATAAATATAATTAAAATATTATAATTCGTAGTAAAATATTATCTAAAAATCAAATAATTCATTTTTCTGTTCTTTAACTAAAAAGGTATTTACAAAATTATTTATTTTGGTATAATATTGGTTGAACTGTTTCTACATATTTTCATTTTCTTTAAAAAAGAATTATACGTTTTGTGTTAATTATATATATATAATTTATCCTCATTAAAAGTATATTAAAAATATATATAAGATAATAGGATAAATCATATATATTTAAAATAATTTATTAACTAAAATAGTTTTAAGATAATAAAATATAAGATAGATATTTATATTTGAGATTAATAAAATTATTTTACTTTAAAATACACACATATTTTAATTAATAGATACTTAATAACTTTAATTTTTTCTTTCAATTAACAGGCACAATTCTCTATTAATAAATCATATGTAGCATATTGGTAAAAAAAAAGTGGAATAATAATTTAGATAAAATCATTTAGTTACATCATGATCATGATTTAATTTATGTAAATATTAAATATAAGTGAAAAACATTTTACTAAAGGAGCAGCAGAGCATAGCAGCAGAGCAGTAGAGCAGAGAAGCAGAGGAGAGAGAAAAATAAATTAACGTCCGTTTATGGGATTTAACGGAAGGGACTTGATTGAAGCAAATTTTACATACATTTGGACAAAATTGACACTTTTAAACCAAGTTTGGACGTAATTGAAACTTTTTTAAAAAGATGGACTAACTTGACACGTTGCAGCCAAACTGTGGACAATGCAAGCAATTAAACCTAAATTTTATTTTCCCTCTTTGCACTCTATTTTTTAATTAAAAATGAAAAAATACACTTCACACACGTTTATAATGTCACATCATTTAAAAAGACACTGTCAGCATAATGCCCTCTTTAACGACGTCTTCTCAATTTGATGGAAAGCCCCTATTTGATTCAATTTTATAAAAATAAGGACCCAATTGAGATACCGAAAAAGAAGAAGACCTATTTGAGATTCTGGACGAAAATATGGACTTAAAGAGACATTAAACTTTTTTTAACGTAATTGTAATGGGACTTTTTGAGGAAAAAATATAATGGAAAGATAACGAAATATAATTAACTATAAGTAACTAATTTTCTAAATTGAATGAAAAAAATAAAACTCTTTATATTCTTGATGATTTTTTGTTATATATATATATATATATATATATATATATATATATATATATATATATATATATGGTTTAAATTTTATTTTTAAATGTTTTAAATTATTTATCACTCGTTTTGTCTTTTGATATTTACATTAGTTAAGACAAGATCTAGACAAAATTGTTTAACAATTCTTGAAGTTTAACCAACGAAATTTCAATGAAGTAGTATTTTCTAAATAAAATATCTAAACGAAATGTTTTCTTATAAACAAAACGTCGGGAAAAGCATGTGTAAAATGATATACTCTTCTATAAACAATGTTTACTAAAAATGCGTTTAATCGTAAAAACCATCTAGAACGAATTCGAAACATTATTCTTTATAAAACGATGTGTTACTAAACGAGAATATATTGTTTACAGGAACTACTGTTCTACTGCTGTTGTTAACATATTCGTTGTTACATTAGTAAATCAAATAATATATTTGTTGTTTATTTTGGTGTTGAGTAATAAATGGGTATACTATGTTCTTTTATCTAACAAAACAAAATGTTTTCTAGTTCAGCACATAGTTAATCATAGTTAAAATGGTTGAGAATTCTGGAAACAATTTCATTTGAGTTTCTTTCCCTACCATATTTTCTTTCGCCAATCTCGTTTGAGCTTCCTGCCACGTTGTATTGTATTATTAACCAGATTGCCAATAATAAACAAAACTAAGTCTTAATATCACAAATCAAGTTAAATATGCTGTGAGAGCCAATCTGGTTTATGCAAATGATAATCCAAGCATTTCAGTTCGCTATTAGGAAGCTTACAATCCAAACCAGACATTAAACAACTTTACACTTAAGAGGAAACATAATTATTTTCTCAGAATTCCAGTAATGTAGGTTCTTAGTGCCTGAACAAGATAGTTTACCTTGCTTCTAGAGAGGACTGTTCCAGTCTCACATTATCTTTTATATCACCCAATCTCCTTTCATAGTGATCTACAATATCGACTTTGGGGCCACAAATTCGCAAATAGCCATCTCGCCGGTGCCTTTTAGGAGCATCATTCTTTTGTTTCAGATTGGTAAGCTTTTTGTACAGTTTATCTACATTCTACAAAGAACAAACTTTAACAGTCAAAAAAGTGGAAGTACTATTTGAAGAAAAAACTGACTTTAGTACTATCATCGAGTGCAAATCCTTCCGGTTGCTCATATATATTGTTTCCTCCAAGTCTCCATGTAGGAAAATAGTCTTGACATCCAATTGGTCTTGACATGATGGAATCCATTTTGGAATTAAATGAAAATTCATGAAGGAAGCATGAACTTAAACTAATGCTAAGAGATTGGAAGAAGAAGAAAGACTTTCAAACTTGTTCTTGCTTTTCCTCAAGTCTTAGAAGACATTGGACCTCTCAAAAAAGTAATGATCAAAGAAGATGGAAGAAAAAGATGGAGCTTGAAAGATTCTACTCTTATGGAGGATCATATTTTAATCTTCTTCTTTATCTTAAAACATTTTTTGTAAATATGTAAAATAGTTTCTAAAGGCCTTGTATTTGGCTAAAACACTTTGTTTAACTTTGTTTTAGAAGCTTAGTAGCTTTTAGAGTAAAGTAGCACACCATAAACCTAGATATAGGTGAATATGCACCTAAAATGGGTCATAGGAAGCCTTTGGAACATGTCAACATCAAGGGAGGCTCCTAGACGTTGAACTTGGATGATAGTTAGGGGGGAAGGCTCCCATTTCTCCTCCCTTACCATAGGAAGCTTCTAGTTCCTTTCTAATGCATTGAATGCTATCCTACTCCTTCACATATAAAAGGAGAGACAACCTTGTATAAATTTTTAGAACTATTTTGAATGCTAGGGTTTCTTTGTCAAATTTGCAAGTCTCCTTATCTTTAGTTCTTACTTTAAGAAATGTCTTTCTCTAGACTTCTTCTTACCTTCTACTTCAAGTTTGGCCTCACCTCCTAGAAGGACTTCTACCTAGACTATCCAACACCGTCAACCACATCTCTTAATCTTGAAAAGCTTCTACAACATTCATCATCTCACATGGAGTCCATCCTTTGAAGAGCTTCATCAACACACGTTGGAGAGCATCTCTTGTTGAAGAAGCATCATCAAAGCCATTGGTGCAAAAACCTCATTGTAGTCCATACCTTTGACTTAATTAAACCCCTTTGCCACTAATCTTACCTTGAATCGAGCCTTTTGAACCCTCAGAATCTCACTTGACCAAACCTTCAGTTGGTTTGAAAATTCTTCTCTCCCTATCATAGACAAGTTGATAGTCATTGGTGGCTCGATTTAAATCCCTCGGATTCGAAACTGGGTTCTCAGTGTCACTTGATGAACTTTATGGGTCATTATCAAGATCTTGTTGAGATTTATCAATAAGAGTGTCCACCTTGAATTATGTTTTCTTTTTCTCAAATTCTTGGTTTAAAGTATGCATCCCCATCCTTGCTTCATCAAAGATCACATCTCTACTAATTATGATTTTGGATCCAGCCTCCACAATATGTATCCTTTAACTCTTTTTGCATACCTGAGAAACACACATTTCTCATCTCTAACTTATAGCCTGTCTTTCTTTACATGAGCATAAGCCAAAACTCCAAACGCCTTTAGATTTGAGTAGTCTACAAGTTTACCACTCTAGACTTCTATTGGTGTTTTATTCTTCATTACAAAAGATGGACTCCTATTTATCAAGTACACTACTATGTCAATAGCTTCACCCCATAATACCTTGGGTAATCTAGAACCTAAAATCATGCACCTAACCTTTTCAAGAATGGTTTTATTCATCCTTTCAATAAGACCACTTTGTTGTGGGGTTGCAGCTACATTTTTATGTCTCTTAATTCCATGTTTAGCACAATAGTATTAAAGATATCAGAGACAAATTCACGACCATTGTCAGTCCTTAATACCTTTAACTTGGATCCATGCTGCATTTTAGTTTGAGTATGCCAATCTTTAAATTTTTTTGTTTTTTTTCTCAAGCATATATCCTTCTTAAGTAATCATCACTAATACTCAAGAATTATGATCCTCCTCCATGAGTTTAGGTCCTAGATGGACCCCATAAATTTGCATGAACATACTCAAAAGGTCTTGAGGAAGTGTGCTTGCCTGCTCCAAATTTCCCTCTATGAGCTTTTCCCAAAACACACTGGTCACAAAACTCCAATTTATGAAGTTTATATCTTCTATAAGCAGTTGTTTCTCAAATTCGACTAGCCCTTTCTCACTTGTATGGCCCAACCTCAAATGCCATAATCTTTTCTTGTCTTCCATGGACTGGCTTGCAATAACTGCATGAGATATAATAGTGGATTCATCGAAGATGTATAAGCCATTAACACGATCACCTTTTGGCAATTACAGAAGCTCTTGTTGTCACCTTCATCAACACATTCTCAACCTTTGTTGAATATACCATAAAGTCAAAAGCACTTATATGGAAATCAGATTCCTTTTTAGTTTTGGAACATACCTCCTTTTTTGTAGCAACATCTTGGGATTTTTCTTCCTCCTTCATGTCCTCCATTGTTCTTTTCTCTTCTAGACATTGTCTTGTTTTCTTCTTCTTCCTTGCAAATCATGGTTTTCATCATAGCTGTCGTCGCTTGTCATTAGAGTTTTGGATACAAAGCTTTTCGCTTCTGCCACGTCCTATTGTCATTTTCATCTTTTTTTCTTCCATTGTTCAAGCTCCTTTACCCATTGGTCACCAAGTTGCATTGATAAAGGTATTATATCTATTCACTCTTTCTATACAACCACAACTAAAAATCGTTTGTATGAGTTTTTTTTCTCTTTCTCGTCAGATCTGTAGAGTCTTCTTCCTAAAAACGCCATTATTACTCTTCCCACAATCCTTCTTTTGATAAATCTGAGGTGTATTTGTGATCTAAGATAGAAGATGTGGATGATGAAGATTTGAAAACAGACATTGATAGTTACTGTTGTTTTGAAAATACTTTTTTGGGACATTATTTTATTAGCCAAAAATATGAAAGTAATCTAATTAATATAAAAATTATGGTTAAGGACATGTATGTCATGAAAGGCAAATAGTGTAAATACCATAAGCACTATTTTTAATTTCATGAGGGCAAAATTAGAAATATTACAATTCTAAATGTAACTTTTAGAAGTTACGTAAAAGGGTTATGACCCCATTTGTGGAGACATAACATCATTCCAATATTTTTTGCTTCTTTTCCATCAAAAGAGAAACCCAAAAAGGAATATAAGGTACTCTACATTTGCAAGATGACTACTCATTTCTAATCTCATCAACTTCATGACTCTGAATGGCAAATTCAGGTATGCTTCCATATCATCATGAATAGGAGAATGTATTTTTTTTATATGGAAAGGATATTCGTACTTTTAATTTAGTTGCACTTTGAATATGTAAAGACTTCTTTTTACTTTTAAACATTTTGCTATACACACTTATTAGGATGAATTTGGTTAATAAGAAGACTTCAATGTAAATCATGATTTGTATAAAAATTGAGACACCCTTATGCTCGTGTTCTTGTGGTTTATTGGTTTAGTCTTGCTAGTCACGTATGTAATTCTCAGTGTGCAGGACAGTTCACTTAAGCAACAATCCAACAATTCATTCAAATACTACCAATGTATACAATATATATTAAAAATTTAAACATTGTTATAAAGAAAACCAAATTAAATATAAATTATTAAAATTGAGATCACACTGAGAAATCTATAAAAATAGATATCAAAGGAGTAGGTAAGCCTCCTTTATATGAAATGTTTAATTGTTTTTACTATTTATTTTTTAAAACAATGTACTTTTCTTATAGGTTGACTTATTTTTTATTTTTTGAAAATCTCGCTCCCATCCACTTATATCAGCTCTGTGCAACTTCAACACAAGTGTGGAAGGACTTCCTTACATCCATAGAGGACGTCATCAAACGTTTCCTGTCAACATTTACATTCTGTCGTTAACAATTTAAACCTTATAAAAAAAACCATATTAAACATAAATTACTAAAATTAAAATCATAATAAATACTCAAGACTCTTATATCAAATATAAAGTTGATTAAAAAAAATACTAAAAGACTATTAAAACCTCCTTTATATAAAATACTTGATTGTTTGTACTTTTTATTTTTTAATATGTTGTATTTTTATCATAAGTTGACTTAATTTTTATTTTTTGAAAATTTTCACACCATATTTATTGTACCAATATAGTTAATTTGTAAGATCGTAAAACAAATAAAGTTAAAAGCTTAATCAACCTAATTGGGTAATTAAACTCAAAATATTGATTACATAGTTTGATAAAAATTAAATTAAACCCAAATTAAAAAATATATATTAACAATACAATAAAAATAACAACAAACCATGATCTGGTACGTCTCGACTTTTTTGTCCGAGATATCCTTACTTCGACATGAAATATCTGTAAACACTTCGACATTCAAGTCGATGTAATTTTGGTAAAACCCAATTGAGTGAATATATTTCAAAATAAACTTTATCTAAAAACATATCACCTTTGTATATTTTATAATTTGGATTCTTCCCTTAATAGACTGACTCTCTATATTAGAAATATAATATAGGAAGATTTAGATTATACAATGAACGTCATATTGACTCATAATTGCCTTGTCAAAACTGGCATGATGCGGACATTTCAGACCTGGCAGTAGCCCCATATTTCCTGTTGAACGTAATGCAACAAGAGTCTTAGACAGACAATTACGTTCTGCAGAATCAAAGGAATCTCCTTTAGCTTTGCATGTTGTTCATTGACAACAGGGTTCACACCAGTCACGAGATGAAGCAGCTTTTGTCTCCTTACTTTTACACCTTTAAGTCTGAGAATATCCAAACATTGGTTTCAAAATAATGTATACCAAGTCAGATGTCACTACTGATTTCTTATTGTCAGACTTCCATTCATGCATTACAGCTGTGAACATTTTATGATCAAAAAGACTCAACAATTATTGTTTCACTGGGGCCCACAACCCTCTTTCCATATTAGGATTTCATACTTTCATTATAGCATCCCTGCATGGAATCCCTGTGGTAAACTTCCATCTCAAATTACACACTTCCATTCACCATTTTGCAACTCCTATACCATGGCAGCAGAAATTGTTGGTGGTGCTCTTCTTTCTGCTTTTCTTCAGGTTGCATTCGACAAGTTGGCTTCTCCTAAATTTGTAGACTTCTTTCGTGGAAGAAAACTTGATGAGAAGCTGCTCGGCAATTTGAACATCATGCTGCACTCCATCAATTCTCTTGCTCAAGATGCAGAACAGAAGCAGTTCACTGATTCAAACGTTAAAGCATGGCTTTTTTCTGTCAAAGAGACTGTCTTTGATGCAGAAGATCTCTTGGGTGAAATAGATTATGAACTCACCAGATGCCAAGTGGAAGCTGAATCCGAACCTCAAACCTTTACTCACAAGGTATCAAATTTCTTCACCTCTACTTTCAGTTCATTTAACAAGAAAATTGAATCAGAGATGAAAGAAATCCTTGAAAAACTAGAATATCTTGCAAAGCAAAAGGGTGCTCTTGGTTTGAAAGAGAGTACTTATTCTGATGATAGATCAGGTAGTAAAGTGTCACAGAAATTGCCATCATCTTCTTTGGTGGTTGAAAGTGTTATTTATGGCAGAGATGCGGACAAAGAAAAGATCTCTGATTGGCTCACATCTGAAACCGATGATCATAACCATCCATCAATACTTTCCATTGTGGGAATGGGTGGGCTGGGTAAGACCACACTCGCCCAACATGTATACAATGACCCAAAGATTGAGGAGGCTAAATTTGATATCAGAGCTTGGGTGTGTGTTTCCGATCATTTTGATGTTTTCACAGTGACAAAAAAAATTCTTGAGGCAATCACTAAATCTAAAGATGATAGCGCAGACCTAGAAATGGTTCATGGAAGATTGAAAGGAAACGTATCTGGAAAGAAATTTCTTCTTGTTTTGGATGATGTTTGGAATGAAAGACGAGAAGAATGGGAAGCTGTGCGAACTCCTCTTAGCTATGGGGCTCCAGGAAGTAGAATTCTTGTCACAACACGTGTTGAGAAAGTTGCTTCTAACATGAGATCTAAAGTGCATCACCTAAAGCAATTAGAAGAGGATGAATGCTGGAAAGTTTTTAACAAACAAGCTTTGAAAGATGATGATCTTGAATTGAATGACGAGAAAAAGGAGATTGGTAGAAGGATAGTTGAGAAGTGCAAAGGATTACCTCTTGCTTTGAAAACAATTGGAAGTCTTCTCCGCACAAAGTCATCCATTTTAGATTGGAAAAGCGTATTGGAAAGCGACATATGGGACTTACCGAAAGAAGTTGAAATTATCCCTGCTCTGTTATTGAGTTATCAGCACCTTCCTTCTCACCTCAAGAGGTGCTTTGCTTATTGTGCGTTATTTCCAAAAGATTATGAATTTGACAAGACGGAATTAATTTTGTTGTGGATGGCTGAAGGTTTTCTCCATCATTCTCAATCGAACAAGAATGTACAAGAAATTGGTGAACAGTATTTCGATGATTTATTAATGAGGTCTTTCTTTCTTCAATCAAGCTCCGAAATGCGGTTCGTCATGCATGACCTTCTGAACGATTTGGCAAAATATGTTTGTGGAGACTTCTGTTTCAGGCTGAAATTTGATAAAGGAAACTGTATACCCAAAACAACCCGTCATTTTTCATTTGCATTCAATGATGTAAGATATTTTGATGGTTTTGAGAGTTTAACTGATGCTAAAAGACTGCGTTCATTTGTTCCGATTAGGCATATTTGGAACCTTACCTGTTCTGCTTGGCAGTTCAAGATTTCTTTACACGATTTCTTCTCCAAGATTAAGTTTGTACGTGTGTTATCTTTGTCTTGTTGTTCAGGACTTAGACAGGTCCCAGATTCTGTTGGTGATCTTAAACATCTTCATTCGTTGGACCTTACGGGTACTTCGATACAGAAACTGCCTGACTCAATATGTTTGCTCTATAACTTGCTAATACTGAAGTTGAACTATTGTGTATATATGGAGGAATTACCCTCAAATTTGCATAAACTCACCAAATTGTGTTGCCTGGAATTTAAAAGAACAAAAGTGACAAAGATGCCAATGCATTTTGGAGAATTGAAGAATCTTCAAGTACTGAATACGTTTTGTAGATAAAAATAGTGAGTTCAGTACTAGGCTTTTAGGAAGACTCAAACTCAATCATCATGGAAGGCTAACAATTAAGGAGGTGCAAAATATTGTGAATCCTTTGGATGCATTAGAAGCAAATTTGAAAAATCAACACCTTGTGGAACTTGAGTTAAAATGGAATTCGAATCATGTCTCTGATGATCCAGGGAAAGAAAAGAAAGTACTTGAGAATCTACAACCTTCCAAACAATTGGAGCATTTTTCAATCTATAACTATGGTGGTACACAATTCCCAGGTTGGGTATTCGATAATTCATTATCAAATTTGGTGTCCTTATGGTTGGCTGACTGTAAATATTGCCTATGTTTGCCTCCCTTTGGACTTTTGTCATCTCTAAGGATTCTACAGATTATAGGGTTTGATGGAATAGTGAGCATTGGTGCTGAATTTTGTGGGAGCACCTCTTCTTCATTCAAGTCGTTGAAAATATTGGAATTCTACAACATGAAGGAATGGGAAGAATGGGAATGTAAAACTGCTTATTTTCCACGTCTTCAACATCTTTCAATTGATAGATGTCCTAAGCTGAAAGGTCTCTCAGACCAACTTCTTCATTCAAAGCAACTAACTATTAATTCCTGTGATGAGCTCATCATTAGTGAAAACAGTATGAACACATCGTCGCTTGAAATCTTGCATATTTATTCATGTCCTCTTGTGAGTATTCCCTCTACGCATAATGATTTCCTTGAAGTAATACAGATTGTTGGTGGCTGCGACTCTCTTACAATCTTTCCGCTAGATTTCTTTCCAAAGCTCCGTTTACTTCGATTGCGAAGGTGCCAAAACTTGCGAAGAATTTCACAAGAGCACGCTCATGATCATCTCAACGAACTGACAATTACCGATTGCCCTCAATTTGAATCATTCCCCAGTGAAGGATTATCTGCGCCGTGTCTAGAAATAATTGCAATTGAAGGAGCTGAGAATTTGAAGTTGTTGCCAAAACGCATGAAAATCCTGCTTCAATCTCTTAAGAACCTGCGGATAATTGATTGTCCACAAGTGGAGATGCTCTCAGACGAAGGTTTGCCAAGAAATGTAAAATATGTGTCTCTTTCAAGTTTAAAACTTATGGCATCCTTGAGAGAGAGCTTTGATGGGAACACAAGTCTTGAACGGTTGTGCATTGAAAAGGTGGATGTGGAGTGTTTTCCCGATGAAGGTTTGCTGCCACGCTCTCTCATCTCTTTACAAATCCTTGATTGCCCAAATCTTAAAAAGCTGAACTACAAGGGTCTCTGTCACCTTTCTTCTCTCACACTTCTTCACTGCCACAACCTTCAATGTTTACCGGTGGAGGGTCTACCCAAATCCATCTCTTCTCTCGCAATTCGGGGTTGCCCATTGCTCCAACTGCGTTGTCAGAAGCCAAAAGGCCAAGACTGGGTAAAGATTGCTCATATTGAAGAATTGATTATTGGATAATAAGATGAAGTAGAAGAAAGTTAGATGTGTATAATTCCCAATAGTCTGTCTCTAGGTGCTAATTCTCCACAATATCTCTCTACCTTTTCAATTACAATTTTCTTAGTTGCAAATATTTCAATCTTAATCGGTATTTACTAAAACAACAGAAACACCGAGTTTTATAGGAAATGGTGAGATGAGTTTTAATGAATGATTTGTTAATTGACAATAGTATAATTCCTTTTCCAAATCAAACAGTTTCTAAGAGTTGTCTTTTTGCTATTGTTATCTGTTAAATCTAAGAGTTGTCCTTTTAATATCTCACATTTTTAATCTAAACATGCAGCTTGTTGTCATGGCAGTTGACATTGTGAAGCTTTAGCATCGCCATTTAATTGGAAAAATCTGAACATGCAGCTCTACAAAGTTTGTATGCTGATGGATCCGCTCATTCTTTTTGTTGGGTTTTGATTTTTAAGTTAATGATTTAAATGGAAGCAGAAGAGCCCTGTGCTAATATCGCTTTCTTGTTTACATTATCCGTGTTTATGCCTGGAGGTAGTAGAAAACAGCCTCTTCAGCTGGCCCTGGATTCTCAGCATGACACTGAACAATGGACTTTTCCATGAGCAGAAACGAAACTGGATGAAATTTAAGGTAAAAGATTGCAAGTTGTGTATATGAGACGTGAATAAAAGAATTCAAGAGCACCATCCAATGGAATTTTACCTGTGACGATGTGCGATCCAATGACAATTTTACCTATAACGATATGTAGGAAATTTTTGCTAAGTTATGAAGTGTATTAATGTGTTCGGCCAGCCATGAAAATTTTACCCATGACAATGTACAGTAGCTTTGGCTAAGTTACGAAGCATATTTACGTGTTCGGGAAGAAGGGATAGGTACTGGTAAGCGGTACTACGCTCCTCCTCCTGTAAAGTCTCTAGATATAGTGCTAATAGTGCCCCTCAAGAGAGGCTTGTTGCCTGCAAGTCTATCTTTTCTTGAATGATTTTATCATGCATTATCTTTTTTTCTTGTAGATTGTGTTTCTAAAGTGTTAAAATCATAACTTAGCTGTGAATGTTTTCTCAACCTGTGGATTTTGCTCTAAAAGGTAGAGTTGAAACCAGAGATTTTCACAACTGAGCTGTGAAAGTTTCCACAATCCATGGATTTGTCTTGAGAAAAACAAAAAATGAAAACCAGCAAGTTCAACAATTGAGTTGGGACTTTTTTCACAACTTGTGAATTTACTTTAGGAGCGCAAACTTGAAACCAGAGAAGTGCACAAGCAGATTGTGGATTTTTTCTATCAACAATGAAAATTTTCAAAGCAATTACTAACCTCTTATATTACATGGATTTAAAAAGATTTAAAAAAATAGAAATTGAAGACACTTATTTGAAGAGAGTAACCACTCCTCTGGAAAGGGGGAATTAGAGGAAAAGAGGGATTGGACAATTAGGAAGGGCAGCATAGAGATCACAGAGCAAGGAATGAATTCTACACTTCTTCTTCCTTTAGTTTCTTGTGAATTTTACCTTATGCAGAAGTAATTTTCCTTTTTGTTACAGGATTGATGTAATACTTTATATTATAATTTTTGAACCTTTCCATTTGATGTTTAGTTAATTTTAATTCTCTTAGTGTTTTATTTATGTTCTAATGTCTATCATATAAGCAATTTCACAATTGGGAAATTAGAGATTGTTTGCGATTATAAATAGAATAGATTAGATGTTGTCACAATGTGGAAATTGGGCATAGCTAATTAGTTTGCAATTGAGATAATAATTGTTCTTCACGATTTTATTAAATTTTTTAAGTGGCCCAAGGAATTGGAGGTTAGAATTCAATGGATAATTTTTCCTATCTAAGGAATTAAGGGTAAACAAGCTCTTAATAAATTTAAATGGATAATTATAATTTGCACGTCAATTGGAAAGGGTAGTGAAAATCTCAAACTTTGATACCATCGTGAATAAGTGAGTTAATAAAATCTTTAATTATTTATCTATACTAAAACAAACCAAGCTGAAAATCACCTTATTCCAAATTTAAAACCAAAAATAGTAATCCAAAACATTATATTACATAAAAGATAAACATTCTCTTAAATGCCTTTAGAAATTCCCCCATAAGATTTTTCCACGCGTTTCCTTACTCTACTCAACACCGGCAACATCTATAATATTTGTTCCCACATAACAATACAAGTTATAAAATCATTGCATAACACAAAACAATCAAGCAAGGGTGAGATACCAGAACAAAGTCAGATAATATACAATAATCATACTCACCCATTCTACTCAAACATTTGTTACAAGCATATAGTTCACATCACAAACATGTCATAAGATTCACATCACCTCCAAGTGATAAAATCTAAAACCATACAAAAAATGTATCACCTTCAAGTGATACTAAACCATATGTCATTCTCTCGTACCCTACAGTACAAAATGTATTTACCGAAACAAAACAGTTTGTGTCGTCCTGCCGTCATAGCAAGGCCTTGTCTCCCCTACTTCTCAAGGACTTACGAGTAAAAACTTTGATGTGTTACACATCGAGCATTATACTCAATAATGAACTGGAAACCTACGAGTGAAATATTATTCCCTTCTCCACTACCTCAAAAGAAAAAAGGTGCAGCATTCAAACCTCTCCTCTTCCACTGCCTTACATAGGTGAAGAGAACTCATTTCCACTCTCTCACACAAGCGAAAAAAACAACCTCGACTTTACAATGTACGACAAGAAGACATATTCATCAAACTTGTATCCCAATACCAATTGAGACAGACAAGACAACCCACAAAATCGTATCCCAATACAAATTGGGACTAACGAGTCACATCACACCAACCATCATCACAACAAATCATTCCACAACAATACAGTCCAAAAAGAACATCAACAATCAATCACACAACTTAGTCGACATATACAGAACTCAATATTCATCACCAAGACCTTGATAGTCATCACAAATAGCATGTCAACCATCACAAACAGCTCAACCAAGGTCATAAACCTCCATGCTGGCCTCTAGAACACATAGGTTGTGCTTTAGAACCCCAAAATTGAGGTCTAGAACAACGCGGTCATAAATAGCTTCGTCAACCCAGTTTTGCCAACATAACTTAACCAACCTAGTCCAACCAACAAACAAAAATAAGCATGGCAACAAACCCAAGCAACATGGCAACAATCCGGAAACACACCCAAACATCAAGGCAAGCAATAAGGTAACATGACAACATAAAATGCACTATGTAAATCCCTAAACAACTTGGCAACATATTAAGCAACTCGACACTTGCTTCTTAAAACATCACCATAATAATTAAAACAACATGGCACTAACCTTAAACATCATGGCAACACATTTAACCAACCCAACGAGTATAAAAACAACATGGTAACTCAAGTTTAACAATCCATAATTATGTATAAGCAATTAAAACAGCATGACATAACCCGAGAATCATCATGACAACATATAACAACCCGACCAAACTTTGAAACAACATGAAAAAACCTACAAACACTAGGCACAATATGAAGACATACTACACAACCCCCAACATCATATGAAAAAAGATTGGTACCGCAATAGTACACTATAGCAACAATTCATACAACCCGACATAGCATAATATATTATGGCAATGTTTATAACAGTTTAACACTTACCTAGGTTCCTAGGTACAACCTGCACCATATCTTAGCATGACAATTTAAAAAGGGAACAAATCAACACACTTAGCATATAACCAAAAAACGTGAAATATACAAATGGTGTACTCTATACCAAAAATTCATGTCGAAACCCTGAGAGAACTGTAACCATCAAGAGAAAGTAAATTTGAACACCCACATGAAAAATAAGGGGTTCACATGAAACAAAAAACATAAAGTCTTACACCTTCTCTTGCCTCTCTTCTAGAAATATTCTTTAGCTCCATTACGTTTCCAACACCACAACAAATGTTCCTTGCTCCCTCACTTAAAAAAAAACAAAAATTTTACTAAAACTCACAACTCACTCATTGGTATGTTGTTTCTTCAAGGTGCTAGGTCTCTAACTTAACCAAATATTAAGATCACACCATCGTAACCCTGAACTTGGTGCCTCTCGTTTCTAGAATATTTTATCTTAATTTCCTAATTGTTCACGTTAATAATTCTAGTTTCCTAATTACCTTAATTTATCATTAATTTCATACGTCAAGATCTAGATTCAATGTACCTATTCTCTTCTCAATGCAACTTTGTTGAAGCTCTCAATAAAGGCTTGTAGCAATTCATCATTCTTTTTGCTTGATGTTTAGGAGAGCTGGCGAGGTGAGGTCATGACGACAGGTTGTGGCAAACTGGATATTGAAAATATTCATTAAGGTATCGAAGTAGTTAATGGAGTAAGGAGGGAGAGCGGTCCACCACTCTAGGGTTGTCTCCTTAAGAGTTGTGGGAAAGGCCTTGCGCATGACGACATTGTTGGTGAAATACAAGATGACCTAGGTAACATAAACAAAGATGTGTTCGTTTGGATCTGTGGTACCATCATAACAGTGCAGGGCTAGGAACTTCCAGTGCTTCGGAAGAGGGGTATCAGTAATGCCATCAATGAATGGATGACGGTGCCTCTCACCCCCTACCAAACAAAGAATGGTAAGACCTCGAGACAGGATGACACTCACTCTTTTCTTCATTCCAGCAGGCACTGCAGGTATAATGAGTTCTCAGTACTAAGGCTATATTATCAACAATCTCCTTCTCGTTTTCCTTCTCCTTGCCTTTCTTGGCCATAATGTTAACCTCAATCTTCCTTCTTAGTCTAGTGTTCTCTTCCCTCAACGTGTCAATCTTTTCAACACTTCTCTTTTTTGAAATCTGTGAACTCTTGTTGCATCCTTACTTGGGCCTCAAGGATTGCAGCTATGCTGACCATAGAAGGGCCCAACTCTTCAGCAACTCTACTCCTTTTGGAAACCATGCTTGAGCTACTCTTCTTCAAACACTGAACTCCTTTACATCATACTTCTTGGTCCCACGGTGGGTCCCAATTGTACTTATACAGTCGAATATACCTTGGAAAGAGTCTTCTCCCACTCCATGAATGTGTCATATACTCATCCGCCAAACCTCTTCGCCCTTCTGGTACTCGCCTTCTAGAGAATGAATGGGTAGGGTCTTGCATATTATTCTATGATGCTCAAGTCAATACTTTGGGTCAGAGATTCTAATCAAAATATGACTAATGTGAAAATGTGACGTCAAAAATCGATTAAAGTAATATTTATAAGAGTATTTTACTAACCATGGGCCCCTACCTAGATGGACCTGAATTATGGGCATTATAGAAGTATTTTACTAACCTTGGGCCCTTACCTGGATGGACCTAGATTACAGGAGGCTCATTGACCCATTAGCCTAATAGCAATTTTACCTATAACAATATGCAGACAGCTTTGACTAAGTTATGAAGTGTATTGATGTGCTCGGCAAGTAGGGATAGGTACCGGTAGGCGGTACTTGGCTTTAGTGAGGAGCTCGTCCATCAACGAATGACATGTAATCTTTTGTTATAGGGAACACAATACCTGACATTCAACCATCCGTATTCTCTATATAATCATATTCATCTTACTCCTTTGGTGTGTAGTACTCAGTTTTCGCTAGGCAACTTGACCTCTTCTGGCCACAAGTTATTCAATATTAGGTATCTAATATGAGGTATCTTGGTTATGTTTAGTTAGTCAATCATCTTAAGGTCATAGTTATAAGGTCAAAGAGTCTTTGGCCACATACAATACAATTATAGTTTAATCAATATGGGCGATTGTGGTTTGAGACTTAATGGTTGGCATCTCATTATGATTGTTGTAATGTTGATTTAAAAATCTACATGAGAGGTATTTGAAGGGTTTGTGGTGGAAACGTCAATTCATGGGATACTAGATGAATTCTAGCTAAATTCGAAGGCTTTAATATATAAGCAACCTTCCCTACTTTCTCCATAACTTCAAAGGGGCCAAAATCTCAAACCAAGTTTTTATTCTTCCTTAGAGCCAAAGAATGTATTTAATGTGGTTGCAACTTAACCAACACCCAATCACTTACTTCAAATTGCACATCCTGTCTTTTCTTTTCAACATACTTCTTTTGAATTTGTTGTGCCCTCAGCAAATTCATTTTTAACCAACACTTAAGCTCTAATTTTTGTTACTTTGGGTATGAAATCATCAAAAAGATTATTTATACAATTCATAGATTTTCTTTTCATGCACTCATGTCATTTTATGACTCTACCCCCTTGAGAATTATTAAAGTATAATGCAAATTCTAGAACAATATAGAAAAGTGTAAGATAGAATTATTAAAATGTAATGCAAATTTTAGAGCATTATAGAAAAGCCTAGGATAGGAGAAAAAAATCCAGAACATTTTAGGCTTAAATATTCTTATGGTTCCTATTTTCTTCGACTTTATTCAAAGTGAGATTCATTTTTTGTGGGTGTTCATTGTGGTTCAACTTTTGGTAATTTGTTTAATTTGGTCATTTTTCATGACGACGTTTAAATTGTTAACAACAAACTATACATTTTAGCAATGTTTGAATGAGTTGTTCGATTGCTGCTTAGATGACCTATCCTGCACAATTACTTACTCGACTGACGAGACTAGTTCAACAGACCATGACGAGTAGCAAGCTCGGTCAATCGAAGCTCAGTCACACGAGCTCAATTGAACAACCTCCATGTGATTTTCATGAGCGTTCTAAACCTTAAGTTGTGAACCCCACACATATACTTTTATTCAAACATGATTAATTAAATTAATTTCAACTCACATTGTGCATGACGACCAAGCTCTTATGGTCGAGCTCATGTGACCAAGCTCATGTGACTAAGTTCTTGTGGTTAAGTTCTTGTGGTTGAGCTTGTCTGGCCGAGCTTCGGTTGGCCGAGCTTGCTACCAATAATCTTGTCATGGCCTCTATTGAATCGGTCTCGTCAAGCACGTAAGCAACTCACACTGTGTTGGCATGACAACACAAGAAAAAATTGAACACTTCATTCAAACACTATCAACATGTACAATCTACCATTAACAATTTAGAGGACATCATGAAAAAGATCATATTGAACATATATTATCAAAATTGGAACCATCACAATGAATATCAAAAAAAAGAAGTTCCACTTAAATAAAATCAACAAAAATAAAAACCAAATGAATATTTAAGTTTTGTTACCACCATTGTCGCTAATGAATCTTTCTTTGTTATACTCTAAAGAATGAGAAAATGAAAAAGAATGAAACATTAATTTCGATAGAAAACTCGTTTAAGAAAATATCCAATATATTTTGAAAATTTTGTTCCAAAAATTGTTATATAAAGCATTTAATAAATCTAGAAAACTTATTCTAAAAAACTTAATCCAAAAAATATCATATTTTGGAAGTTTATTCTATAAATCATTTTCAGAAAATTTACTTCAAAAATCTTATTTTGAAAATTTGTTTCAAAAGATTTTCAGAATACATAATCTCGAAATCATAATTGAAATATAACATGAAGGAGAGAATAATGATTTTAAAATTTATGAAATCTACTAGTAATTATAGAAGGTAGGAAATAAGAGCCTTATTTCGATATCCTCCTAATAAGCACAAAATCAACACGTTAAAGATAATAAAAGTAAGAAAATAAATATTATTATATGTCACATCTAGATTATCAATTCCACACCTGTTTTACATATAATAAATATATGATTTGACACGTCTTTCATTCAATCTTGACCACGTACTATGATATAAAACTATATTCTCTACACATTTATAATAATACATTTTTATAGTATATTATTAGTTATATTACATAAAAAATAAAACATTTATTAAATCAATATATATATATATATATATATATATATATATATATATATTGTCTATATAATAGTAAATACACAAATAAATTGAACATAAATATAAAATAAAATAACTAATTATATGATATTTATAATATTTAATTACGATTATAATTTTATATATTTTCATATTGATTATTAATTATACTTAAATTTTATATTAAATATTTAATATAAAAAAAATTTAACTTTTGAAGAATACTTGAATAAAATAAATATTTTTCTTACGAATGAACTTAATTATATTATATAAATAATTGTTATCTTATAAGATAAATAATTTATAACTATAACATTAAGACATTAAAATATAAATAATATTTTATGTATACATCATTTGTTTTATGACTTAATTATATTTAAATTTTTTATTTAAATGTACTTTTAAAAGTAAATTGAGAAATGTTATTCGTGTTTTGTTAACGGTTAGATCAAGATGAAATTTTTATCTCAAGTTCATAAGATATAGTATTTTATTTTGAACGTCGAGATTTCCATTTAAAAGTTGGTGGTTAGAAAAACACTTTACATAGTTTGAACTAGAGTCACCTATGTTCTGTTTTAAATTACTTTAGAAACAATTCAATTCTAACTTTGTTAACTGTTAGATCTAACTCAACATTGTACATATTTTTCACTCTGACCGTTCAGATTTACAATTAGGGGTCTATAATAAGAAATATCATTTTCGAATTTGGAATAAGGAACAATTCTTTTAAAACGTCAAAAAGTTTTCTCCCAAGTTGTCAAATGTGAAATACTATATTTAAATAGTGAATGATGACTTCAATATTATATATTAAAATATTTAAAAAATAATGAATGATGGTTTTACTATTACCTACGTGTGAATCTATAAGAAAAAAATAGTAATATAATACTAATATAAATTTTCTATATAATGGAAAAGGAAAAGTAATACAAGAGAGTTTTGGAGTTACATCAATCAATCTTTCTTTCTCATTCTTCTTCATTTTTATTTCTATCTCATTAAAAACAATTTCTATCGATCAAAATGTTAAAGTCGTTTGGAAAAATTATTCAATTTATTAAGAAGTAGAGTTTTATTTAGACAAATTATTTTGAGGTAAATGAAGCACATATAAAAATACTAATATTTTTATATTCCTCATTTATATTTATTTTGTTATTTATTTTAATTAGTGATATTTTATTTCAATTTATTTATTTAATGAGGTATCCATGAGCTTATTTCATTTCAATTTTACATGTGAAGTATTTGAACACTAAATAAACTTTGTTCATCCATAAATGAAAAAAAAAAGAGTAAACATTAATTTGCAATACTTTTGTAAAATTAAAATTATAAAAGAGTTAGAAAAAGTTATGAGAACAACATCTTTAAAATGTTTATGAAGGACCATGGAGTTGAATTCTTTTAACTTTGATCTCAAGCTTAGCATTTTTGTTTCAAATACGTCTCAAAATTTGTTAAAACGCTACAATTAAGTCTTTTTTATTGATATTGTTAAAATCATTATGGACTGCATGATTAGACATGCTTATTAGACAAGTAATGTAGATGTGGCACATGTTTTTTTTTCTGAGGTAGAATTTTGTTTGATAAAATTATTTAAAAAATGTGGGTGAAAGACCTATAAGACCCACCCACACCAAAAATCCTCTCTCTTCTTTCACTCACCATCACAATTATAACACCTTCCCTCTCCAAAATGTTTTCGAGAACCTCATGCCCATTCACCTTCCATCTCTACAATAACATCATGTCCATTAATTTCCTTTATCACATCACAGATTCATCTTTCAAGCCATCAACGTTACACATCTTCCCACCAGTTCCCCATCATAGCCCCTAGCGTTCCTTCTTCTCAACCTCACCACTAGCTTTTTTTCCTTCAATCACTCTTAGAAGTCTCACATCGACTAGACATAAGACCAATTTATAATATATAAGTGAGATGCAAACCTCATCTTACAAGTCGGTTTTGTGAGGTTGAGTTAGTCTTTAACCCACCTTCTAATATAGTATCAGAGTCATGGTTAGAGCCTATCCTAGCGAGTTTTAAGTGGATATTTCTGTTTTCACCAAAAAACTTTTATGTTTTGAAGTTTAATTAAATAACATTAAAACAAGGTTGATAATCAGAAAATAACTTAAAGTGAAAACACAAGATTTTGGAGCCTAAACCCCAAACAAAAACAACCTAAAACCAGAATCTCCAAGCATAGAAAAACATAGGAAAACACTTAGGTCTTAGGAAATAGAAAAACATTTAGGCTAAAACACCTAGACACATGGCTAAACGATGTTCTGCATAAAGAGTTCAAGAGAGATTGAGTTAAACACTTAATAATTATAGTACCAGAAATAAGAATTCAGCTTCTCTCGAAAACAAAATAGGTCGAGACAATGTCTATGACAAAATATACTAAAAAACTTAATTATTAAAATGTGTAAGAAAGCTTAAGCAAGCTAAACGTTATCTATCTAAAA
The DNA here is from genome assembly GCF_029865625.1 of Vigna umbellata. Taxonomy (NCBI): domain Eukaryota; kingdom Viridiplantae; phylum Streptophyta; class Magnoliopsida; order Fabales; family Fabaceae; genus Vigna; species Vigna umbellata. The sequence continues at coordinate 34,655,317 of NC_142167.1, read as the reverse complement.
AGAGACAAAGTTAAAAAAGCATTTACTTTACTAAAGATGTCACGAGCTTAACAAGTACCTCATCTTATGATGAAGTAGATATCTACCCTTAATATCTTTAAAGAAAATAACTTAATTGTAAAATGTTACCTAACGATAGTAAATCAAAAGCATTTTGTTGTTCTGAGCAACCATTAAATGACATTAAATGCTCAACAGTCAAAAACAACAAAAGTGATAAGAAAAGACGTATCTGATGCATGTACAATTTACTCTAATTTTGCTGATAAGCTATTCTACACGCATCCATAGTGCTACATCAAATATCAAAAAGTGGACGTTAGAGAGAAGGAGATATTCACAAAATGTTCTTCACTTGAAACAAAGTCTAAAAATATCGTACAACTTACTTCAAGCAAAGAACTGAAAAAGCATGCCTACTTTGACAAGAGTGGTGCTAATACTCATTAGTTGAACCCTCTACGGAGGAGACTGGATGTTACTCAATTGAAGCGAACTAGTATAAAATCTCTTGTGCAATTATCTATTGTCTTACCTAAATGAAACTTTTTTTATGAAAACTTGTTGTTGCGCTTTATTTCCAAACACAAGAATCTTCCAAGTTAAACGATTTATTTCACAAAGGAAGTTCTTAATAGTTTTAGTATATATAATCTGAATAGCATGCTGAAAGTAGTTATTGCGAAATCCTATTAAGTCGAGCCTACAATTATTTAAAAGAAGATTTCAAGAGCTCGATAAAGAGTTATATGAGAAGGATTGCCAAAAGTTTTTCATTAACACTATTCAACTCTCCCTTCTTGTGTTTTTCAGGTACTTCAAACATCGTGATGATGTCTCTACAAGGTTCATTGGAGAAAGCAAACCAATGGTGAGCCATGCGATTTGGAGAGTGGAGAAAGTTATGCCCACACATTTCACTAGCGATACCAACAACACTCTAAGCTGTGAATGATGGTGGCGAAGATGTCTTCGATTGGTCATTGGTGACGTCTACATGTGCACTGCCCATCTCCATTAAGGACAATCGATTAGACCCATTCATTAGGAAAAACAAACCCCTAACCTTAAAAGAGATAAAGTAGACACAAACTATTGCAATTGCACTATAATTTTAAAACCTTTTACATGTATCCGTCATACTTTATTACATCATCACTCTATTAACACTATGATCGAAAATCTATTAGAAAGGACACGATTAAAATATTTTAATGAATTTTGAAACATAATTGAAATAAAAAGTTAAGAGAAAACTAGTTCAGAACTATCCATCCAAATTGGAAACTAAATAAATAACTAAACCTGAAAAAATATTTGAGGAAATTTTTTATTTAAAATATCCTTTCTAAAATAAAAGATACGTGTGACATTTTTACTTTTATAAAAACACATTTGAACAAAAATTTTCTTAAAGACCATTAAAAAAAATAAAGCAAATAAAGCAATCTTTTACAAACTCAAATTTATACAAGTTAATTTTTTTAATCTATAAATACAATCTCTTATAAATATTAATTTTTAGTTTATAAAAATCTATTTACTTTTAAAGTGTAAAATGTCATTCAAATTTATTTGAATATATCTTTATTACCAGTTTTGTTAAGTTAGACATTCATTAGTAATATACTCCTCCAATACTTGAAATAGATAAAGCATTAGGGAGTTTAATATTAAGTCAACGTCACTCGAATATACATATTATTTTAATTCAAATTTTTAAGTGAAATAATTTTAATTTTTTCTTGTTTTAATATAGTTCTGAAATCCATTTTAGTTTTTAGGTTGGAGGTTTCTTTTACTAAATTGAATTATTTAAGTTTAAAATTAACTACTAATAAAATCAATAACTAATTTACAATAATTACAAAATAAATTAAGTTAGTAGTTAATTAATTAATCTCTTTGAAGCTAAAATATAACTCAGAACTAAGATCGCAATGTTGATTTAATCCACTAAATAAAAATTGATTTTAGTTTTATGAAACCAAATTATAAAAGAATTAGAATATATTTGGATAAATTTCTCTAATAAAAAAGATAGAAGATCACTTGAGTTTTTACTTAAGTTAAAATTAACTTATCTATAATTTACTTTGTGTATTTTATTTTGTACATATATTTTCTAATTTTCTAATATTTTTTTTACTTAATTATAATTTTTTTCTAGTTTTTTTTTTTTTGTAAAATCCACAATTTACATATTCAATCTCTTTTCCATAATTTTAGTCTCTTATTTATATGTTTTGTAATATTTAGATTCTTTAATTTTTAAGAATATGTAACTTTGGTCAAGTTTTAATAGTTATCTATTTTTTTTGTTAATTCGGACATAACAAAGTATGATTGACAGAAAAACTCATTTTCTTTACATAATTGAATATAGTAACAACAACAAAATTAAAGCCAATAGCTTTTATGAAACTAAAAACTGAACAGATTTACATATTTATAAAAATTTAGATACAAAATTGAGTGAAAAGAATTTTGGTAACTAAAATTATAAATAATTGAAAATTAGAAAATTAAAATTATAAAAAAAAATTACAATTAAACCTATTGACTTATTATATCCAAACTAAATTTATAAAAAAAAATAAAAATTTCTCTTATTCTTTTTAATAAGATTGAGGACGTTTACAAAATGTGTCGGTTTTCCGTTGGAAACGTGTGGGTCCACAAAACAAGAACAATCATAGTCACAGTCCCAGGAACGATGTCGTTTAGATGCTCCACCATCGTAGCATAAAGAAGCACCGCGGATTGAGAATCATAATCAATCTCGCTGCTTCCCATTTCCTAATTGCACGATCACAAACGAGAGAGAGTGAAAATGTCGTTCTTTTCAAGGGGCCACCACGGCGGCTACGAAGGCCACGGGGACAAGATCGACGACTTCGACGAGTACGATCCCACCCCCTACGGCGGCGGCTACGACATCTCCCTCACCTACGGCCGTCCTGTCCCTCCCTCCGAAGAGACATGCTACCCCATTGGAAACTCTTCCTCCGCCGACGACAGCTTTGACTACGATCGCCCTCAATACAGTTCCAACGCTGAACCCTCTGCTTATGGAGACGAAGCCCTCGTCACTGAGTATAGCAGCTACTCTCGCCCCAAACCTAGGCCTGCACCTGCAGGCTTCAACCCCGCCGCTGGATCCGGGTATGGCGGATCCGGGTCGGAATACGGATCCGGGTATGGCAGGAAGCAGGAATCTGAATACGGGTCATCCGGGTACGGCGGGAGAAAGGAGGAAGCTGAATATGGGTCTGGGTATGGTGGGAGAAAGGAGGAATCTGGATATGGGACAGGTTATGGAGGGAGAAAGGAGGAATCTGGATATGGGACTGGTTATGGAGGGAGAAAGGAGGAATCAGAATATGGGTCTGGTTATGGAGGGAGAAAGGAGGAATCTGAATATGGATCTGGTTATGGAGGAAGAAAAGAGGAATCTGAATATGGGACTGGGTATGGTAGGAAGCAGGAGTCAGATTTTGGATCCGGGTATGGTGGTAGGAAACAAGAAGGTGAATATGGGTCGGGATATGGTGGAAGAAAGGAGGAGTCTGAATATGGATCTGGGTATGGTGGGAGAAAGGAGGAATCTAACTATGGATCCGGTTATGGAGGAAGCAGGCCAGAATCTGAATACGGGTCGGGATATGGTGGAAGGAAGGAGGAATCTGCATATGGGTCTGGTTATGGTGGAAGGAAGGAGGAATCAGAATATGGATCCGGGTATGGTGGAAGGAAGGAGGAGACTGAATATGGATCCGGGTATGGTGGAAGGAGGCAAGAATCTGAATATGGATCCGGGTATGGTGGAAGAACGGAGGGGAGTGAATATGGATCTGGGTATGGTGGAAGGAAGAGTAGTGGGTACGGGGAAGAGCAGCAGCAGGACAGTGGGTATGGTTATGGAGGGAGGAGTGAGTATGATGAGAAACCTAGCTATGGGAGCCAAGGAGGTGTTGAGTATGGTTATGGGCGTCCACCTCAGGAGGAGGGATACCGAAAGCCTAGCTATGAGAAGCGTGATGATAATGATGATGAGGCCTATGGACGCAAGAAATATGTAAGTACTACTGCCTCGTGCATTCCTTCAACTAATGAGTTTATGTAGTCTGTGATTTGTAGTGTACAGGGACTTTACTTTGCTATCTAATCACAAATGATCATATACGGTGATAAGATTACTGATTACTTCCTTAGAAGGCATAATTAAAGTGATTTCTGATTAGTTCATAGTTATACTGGTAGTGTACTGAAATTAAAATCACTAATTGGTAACTTGGTGTTCTTTAATAAAGATGTTTTTTTTTGCCGTTGCAAGCAATACTCGAATTATGTGCATGGTTCATATCTTATATTGTTTGTGCATTGTAATGGTGTAATTGCTTGAACTAATTGATATGTAGTATTATTATGTAAATTTTAATTTCTTGTCATATATCTTCTATTTTCTTACCACTTGTTATAATTGGAGTTTCCTTATGTCTATTTGGTGTTTATCTTTTGTTAGAATTGGAGTTTCAGTTAGTAACACCTATTTTAACCTTCAACACAAATCTTTATTACGTGAATTACAGAAATAAAACTTTAATTCTGATTAGAAAACAACATTGAAACTATATAGGAACTGTATCGAAGTTTTTTCCTTTATGGTATATGATACAATGTGTACATTGCTAGTTTCATGGATTTGGTTTTGTTAAAGTTTGGTTTGCTTCATTGTAACGTTCCAAAACCTTGTATTCGTGTTCAGAGTTAGTTGCATTGTTTCTTCTTGTACATGATTCAGTGGATTACTTTCATGCGTTTTCATGCGTTGTTATAAATATAGATCATTGGTGTTGCGTTTTAATAGATCAAGAATCCTTTTGAACTTACTTTCTAATGAATGCATGATAAGGATCAAGGGTGCTAAGGCTGACCTGAAACATGTGTAATCAAATATCAGTTAACATGTTACATTTTTCATATAAAACTAGACTAGCTTAGCATTTCCTAGACTTCCGTTTACACATTTTTTTTGTTCAATGGCTACAGTAATTTGTTTTATGGCCCGTCTCCAAAAAATTAACTATTTTCTTTTCTCCAAACAACTTTTCACCCTCAACAGTTTTATTTTAATCAATTTCATGTTGGAAAATGGCGATGGGTGTAATCGGTTGAATTTGATATCAGATGGAATGGGATAAAATTGCTATATCATTATTTGAGTACATAATGATGGAATAGAGGAAACTTCCCATTCCTTTTTGTTTGGAAGTTCTAGAGGAATTGAATGTATTCGTGGAAGATTTAATACTATTTAAATTATTAAATGAATATGGTCACTGAGTATGCACAAAAAAGCTATACACTGAAAAAAGCTTATATAGAGAGATTACAAAATTGACTCTCAAAAAGTAAGTTTTGTGCTTCCTACTGAAATTTGATAACTGAACATGATATGTTTAATATAGTCACTGAGTATGCACAAAAAAGATGGAGAGATTACAAATTGAGACTCAAAATGTAAGTTTTGTGCTTCCTACTGAAATTTGATAACTGAACATGATATGTTTAATAGGTTTTGCAATCAATAAAGATTGCTTCTTCTGTCCCATCCCCCTGTAAGATGTATGTAATAGGTTTTGCAAGCAGAACGATTATATGTTTGAATGCTAGTTGGCGGAGTAGGTGCTTTTACTACCTAAATCAACAAATTGTTCTTACGTTGCGACCCAGAATTTGGGAATGTGTATTGCAATTTCCATAGTCATGTTTCCAATTTTTATCTAAACATAATAAAATGCTACCCTGTAGTTGTGAATATTATATCTGTGTGCATAAAGCATTTCTATTGAAGTTGGTATCCATTTGCTGATATTTTCCTATCATTGCAGGGTGATGACTCGGATGATGATGATAGGAAGAAGCATCACCACAAGCATCACCATCATCACAATAGTTATGCCGATGAGTAATCAAAATGCCAGTGGTTGCTGTTTGAAAGTCACCCCATAATTACCTACTAAATAAAGGGTTGACACCATTATACCTTCCTGCGTGTTTAGACTATTACTATGATGTCTTGAGCTTTAAGCACTGTTGGTCTAAACTAAATGTGAGGTCATTGGCTTTTGTGTGATAATAGTATCCCTAATGTTCGAGTTTGTGTGTTAATGTATTTTCACTTTCCAAAGTTTGAATGCATTTGGCCGTCCTGCAACATCATTTATCTTCCTAATAGAATATATTAAATATAATTTGAATTCATAACTGAAACAATTACATCAATGTTCAAATTAATTTCAACAAAATCTGAAACAAATAATGTAAATTAAATTTTAAAGTAACATTAAACATAGGATTGGAAATGCATTAGTAGAGGGACAAGAAATAAAATCAAATTTATACAAGATGCATAAGCTATATCAGTAAAGTAAAAGCTTCTATCTGGATGTGAGGATTTTGCACGTCAAATATGAACATGCAGTAATTTGTTAAGAGATGCATGAGCATGATAACATAGCAATGGTGTTTCATTTGAATATAAATAATTCCCGCTTCTACCTTTCGTGTTTTGAAGGAGTTACTGGTGGGCTTTCATAATAAAAAATTAAAATTCAATCATTCCAATTACAAATTAAAGGGTCTGTAGAGAAAGATAACTATTATTCAGAAGTTAATACAAATACATTTAGCATGACTTGCAATGGGCAGATATTCCTAATTACCATGAAATGAAGTGTAAAAAAAATGAAAGATATAATAATCATACACTTGGATACACAAGGAACAACCAGAGAACAGGAAATTAAATAAAAAAAATAGAAGCAAAGTGAACAAACTTCGTGCTATGAATTTAGAGGAGCTTCTTCCTCTCAAAGAATGTCTTCAAATGCCATATTTGCAGACCAGCCACAGACAAGCAAACCGCAATCGAAAGGAAACTTAAAGTAAACAACTTGGTGTTAGTTGCCTTGTTAAGATCTTGCATCTCTTCCTCCCTACATAAGACACATGGATAAAAACAGGTCAGCAAAATGCACTAAAAAACACTTCTAGAATGAACGCAAACTCTAATGCTGCAGTATTTGCATGACCACGAAAAGCCAAACCATCCAAAACTTAACGTAAAAAATAGAAGTTTGTCATCAGTTATATACCCAACTACTTGATCCTAGGCATCTCATTCTTAGGAAAACCATACAGAACAACATGTTAGCAAAGAAATTATTTTTAGTGGAGGCATAACAGAGAACAAGTTTCTGACCCACTCCAGCTATTAAATTATTGGAAAACACAATATAGTTGATGGAAGAGAATAATGAAGGTTATCAAACATGGAAGAAAAAGTAATGCCATAAACTATCCACATTTCTTTCTCCATATTTATTGATTAGGTCCAGGGATTTCATCCCTATCTTTATCTGACTCAGGAACAAACAAATTAATTGTGTAGTGACCATTCTTTAATGTAAAGAGAATATAAACAGTTGATGCAAGGCTTAGATTAACCATGATGTATTCCAGATAGTACATGGACAGATTGGGAGGAATACGTAGCTGCACAGAAAAAGATTCCAGTTTCTTCTAACGGAACAGATAAATCATTTATCTTCCATTTAAGCAAAATTATGAATGAATTAAGCAAATCATCTTCTCCATCAAAAGATCACATGGAACCATTATATACTAATTCAAGAGATTAGTTAGTTAGCCGAAGTCATTGCAATAATACCTTTCTCGAAGATAAAACATTTCATCATGGATTGATAAGACAGTATCATATAGCTTCTTCAACTCAAATTCCATTACCTAGACAAAAGGGGGAAAACCACATCAATAAACAAACAAAGACCAAAAACACCTAGATCTTTAAAACAGAAACCCCTATCCCTATAACTTACAAATGTTAAGAAATTAGGATGGCGTTCATAATCATATGACTACCTTGTGTAAGCTCACATAAAATTTAGTAGCAACTAAACATGGAACATTTACAATGAAAGACAATTGAACAATGATATAATAAATGTTCATAATTGGGGGATTTGACATCTTAAGCAAGAAAGATGCACACCAAAACGTAAAGAATGGGTGAGCTACACAGTCATGGTTAAAATAAACATATGGATCCAAAGCAGTAGTGTAAAGCTAAATCTGGGTTACTGGTACATCCTTTCTCAGACAGTTTTATGCTAGTTCCTTGATTTCTCTATAAGTACAAGAACTAGAATTTCAGAAAATTCCATGAACTGAGATTTTTAAATTGATTTATTCCGTTATTTCATGAAGGACCTATTATGACGTTATAGTGTGTGTTCCCTAGGCTACTGCAAGATACAAACTGCAGAGCAGTTTTCAGTAGCAGTCATTCCCAAAATAGCAGGTTTTCATGCACTACAGTGGAAGTCTTGTGATAGGATTTTAAAACCCATTTTGGGGCTTAAACAATTTTGTTTGGGGCGGGGGTAGGGGAATTGTGATTCTACCCCATTTTCTAATTAATTTTGATTTAGAAACCCTTCTTCATCAGTTCTTTACTCAAAAAGTTTCCTGAGTTGACATTTGTTCCTTCACACTTTCAAGGTCTATGTTCTTTTTATTCTTTCTGTGAGAGTACGCTGTTCAGCTCCTTTTTCCTTCTTTCTTTGGCATCATTCCTATGCTCTTGTTGCTACCAGATTGAGGATGATTCTATGTAAAACTTCTTTTAGTTTTGAAAAAATACACAAGTTTTCCTTTATACTGCCACAGTTTTCAAGGGTGACCATTTCATGCTGTTACCCTTGATTGATAGTTATGATTTCGTCATAGAAAAACTAGATTGATAAAATAGGTTAGACTAATTTTTCACATATAAGGGAAAACACTACGATATTGTAACTATATATTATACAGTATCATATTCCAAATACAATAGAAAGACAGAAGCATAGCATTAGTTAATAATCCTGCGGGTGTCCAAAACCATGACAAGAGCACACAATAACTTCTGAGTGCATTACTTCACTGTGCAAGTTGGCTATATATATCTGCTGTGGCATAAAAAGGGCACGCTAAAACTTCTCTTAGCCAGTAAATTCACTAAACGGGCCACCAAACCTAAATTTTCAGGGGGAAAAGAATTAATAGAGCAAGATTTCTCAATTGTTTCGTACAAAGCTTAGCAGAATTACATTGTTGTTCAGTATAAAAAACATTTGACAAAGTTTACATTGCAGAAACCTGCCTATTGCCTAATTCAACCCTCCTCAATATTCAGGTTTGGTACTGCGACACAGGGGTTTCTCAAAAAAGAAAAAACACAGAAAGAGTTAAAATGATATAATAATGATTAAAAAAAAAACTATCTATCACATACACGCGAGCAAATGCAAGTTATGGAAATGTGATAAAACTACTTACTTCAACCTGCCCTTTCTTGGCAATCTTGGACCAGTCTTTGGCAGCAACCCCAGTTCTCCACTCAAATTCAACAGTCACCATTGGTGGCGCATCCTTCTCATCCGGAAGCCAAAAGCAAGTCGTGTAGTCACCAGCTTCAGATGCAGTAAATGCATAATTACCAGAATCCACATGATCCCCAAAGTGATACATGTTCCCATGAGGCGATGACACCTGGAAAAACACACACATCCAAAATCTCAGTCAAACCCACGTTGATAACAAAACCACAGGACCCCATTGTCCCAACAATCACACCACATTCCAAATTCAGAAACCCAAACCACAAAGCAAATCACAAACAACCAGGAGACATTCTACAGCTGACCCATTTAAGATTCGAGGCTTTACTTTTCATTCAGAAAGGACGAGGTTTTATAAAACAGTTAAAACCCGCGATTTTAATTGCAAAGCCTAGGTATTTTGGGTGCCCGCAACTGCAATTGTGGTCCTATTAGCTACATTTGGCTTTGCGAGTTATAACATTGGGAGAGTTCATTTTTCACTATGAAAGAAAGGGTTTGACAGTGATTGAATCACGAAGTTACCTTGACAATGATCTTGTGGGAATCGGAGTTTGGGTAACCTTCGGAAGGGTTGACGACACTGTACTTTCCCACACTCATCGCACTGGCCTTAATGTCCTCTGAAATGCACTTGGTGTGACCCAAATGAAGCTCGAACTGCATCGAATACGCGAGGCTAAAGGTCAATGCCAGGGTGAGAAGTGCGAGGGGACCAACCGGATTGAACATTGCTGCCATGGGGTGTTCCCAATTTGGGATCTGATCGGTAGATTAGGATTTGAAAGGGAACGAAGAAGGATGGCCAAAACGGCACCTCGCAGAGTGAACTCAAAACGGAGCGCGATATGCAAAAAGTAACCACCTGGGCTTTTGGTTGTTAAGGAACATAACAGATGAAACATACTTACAAATGTTTTATTTATATTGTGAGAATCTGTTACTAATTTCCTTTTTCATTCAACTAACTAATACACTTTTACAACATAAATAAAACATTTATAAAAATAAATACGTTTTTACGTTCCTTAACAACAAACAAAGACAAAAAGGTTATTATTGTGACTTGAATATATAAATTAAAAATATAACTATTTATTAATGTTGACAAATTTTGAAGAGAATTAATATATATATATATATATATATATATATATATATATATATATATATATATTGGGTGTAAAAGTCATATGTTCATCCAATATCAAAATAGGAGACTCACGTAATTACATTAAAAAATAAGATAAGATTAATTATATATATATGTGTGCGTGTGTGTACGTGTGGGTGTGGGTGTGGGTGTGTGTGGGTGTGTGTAGGTGCATGTGAGTGTGGGTGCATGTGTGGGGGTGTGTGTGTGTGCGTGTGTGTGCGTGGGTGTGCGTGGGTGTGCGCGCGGGGGTGCGCGCGGCGAGGGTGCGTGCGGGGGTGCGTGCGGGTGCGGGTGTGGGTGCGTGTGTGGGTGCGTGTGTGGGTGCGCGTGTGTGGGTGCGCGTGTGGGTGCGCGTGTGGGTGCGCGTGTGGGTGCGCGTGTGTGTGCGCGTGTGTGTGCGCGTGTGTGTGCGCGTGTGTGTGTGCGCGTGTGTGTGCGCGTGTGTGTGCGCGCGTGTGTGTGCGTGTGTGTGTGCGTGTGTGTGTGTGCAATTGAAAAATCAGAAACACTTGTCTAACCATCAGTCAATCCATAATGGAATCGCTACTTCCATTTCCAATGTCAAGTTTTTTTCTCCTAGAATAGTCTATAATCCGTAACCTAACCACCTCTCATAGCAATAATGAAGAAAACATCAAAACACGTGTTTAAGTGTATAAGAAGATAAACTACTAATTCTAAAATTTAAAAACAAAATTTAATAATAATCAGAAGGTAAAATATATAACACAACTCTCCAATAAAAAATCAACATCATTAATTATTTTGTCATTAAACTGGAAAACAAATGAACAATCATAGCAAAAACAACAAATTGCGGTGTCGCGGGTTGTTGTATGTGGGTGAGGGGGAAAGTTTGGATGTGAGAGAGAAACAAATTAGATAGGTGAGAAAGATAGACTACAGTTAGACGATTGTTTCTTATTTTTTCAATTGGGACTAGAGTAGCGATGACAGCGAAAACGTTTGGGTTTTTTTTTCTTTTTTAGTTTTGAGAATGAAAATTATTAAAATATCCTTAACCTTAAAACTTAGAATCCATGATATATTAATATATTTTTGTCTATTAAAACCTGATACATTATTAAAATATACAAACAGAAAAATGAACATACGCAACTTAGCAAACCCATATATATATATATAACCGAAATCACGAGACAACTAATAAAAATTTATTTATATAAATATAAAGAAATCATCAAAGTTTTCATATAAAAAAAATTAAAATATGAATGGTTTGCAAAATCAGATTGAGTTCGAAAGTAGTAGGTATTAGCTAGCGTCTCATGGTATCCGTTTGAAGATGAGTTTTTTAATTAGGTGTACAAAACTCATTGACGGTTATTTTATTAATGAATTTTTTAGTATTAATAAACTTGAACTACTCATAAATCAGTCGATAAGATGATTTTTTTTAATTAGGTGTACAAAACTTACTGACAATTATTTTATCAATTGAATTTTTTAGTATTAATAAACTTGAATTACTCATAAATCACTCGATAATATACAATTTTCAAATAGTAAATTAAAAGTTTAGTATGAAGGAAGAATGTGACCTATGATTCTATTTCACCCAAGTGAGTGTACAATATTTCTCACATTATTCACCACCCTCTTTGTCAATAATGAATTGGCCTTTAACGTCACCGTAGACGTCATACTACCAAATAACCAACGTAAATTATTGATCGGTGACATTTTCATAAATAAGTTGGGCATATAAACGTCGGCTAGGGGGTCCCCGATGTCTCTAATATTATGGACGTTGGTGCCCCTCATAACAGACGCTTATATGTCTGAATGGTAGATGGAAAGTTCTTTTTTTCCACCATATCGACGTTTGATCCTGCCAAACCCGACGTCTATATGCCTGACAGGTAGGTGAAAAGTTGTTTTTTTCGCCATATGAACGTCTGATCCCGCCATCCGACCTCTAAATGGCCTGACAGGTAGGTGAAAAGTTGTTTTGGACGTCGACTACCCTTACGTCCGACGTCTATATACACCACGAATATTAATTTTTAAATTGAATGGACGCCATATTAGTGAGGTCCCCGACGTCTAGTCGAGAATAGACGTTGGTGCCCCCCGTGCCCGACGTCTGGATTCCTGTTAAATCAAAAATTGAACCCGCTGTTACGCTCACTTCATCGTCTTCCTTCTCGCCTTTTCTCTCCGCGACATTGCATTTTCAGGTGCGTTTTGTTTCTTTTGAACCGTTTAAACTTACATTTACTCCGATTAAATTAGTCTTTGATGGATTATCTTCTATTTGAACCAATTAAAATGAGTTTTTGTTGTGTTTTGGTGCAGTTTTTCTTGTGTCTTTGGGTAGCGTAGTATAACACCTTCTCCCTTTGCTAGTTTCCTCGTAAGGAAAGCTTGCGTCTTTTGAATGTCTTATAGCATTTCAATCCAAAACCGAACTTGGGTCTTTGCCTAGTTCTCATGTCAACGTATTCATTTTCACTACCGGTTGGAATGGAACTAGGCAAGGACCAATATTCGGTTTTTGGTTGAAATGCCATAAGAGGTCCAAAAGATGCAAGCTTTTCTTATGACAAAACAAGCAAACGAAGAAGGTGCTATTACACTATCCAAAGAAACGAGTTGTAGTAGACGTCAGTTAATGTCATATCCGACGTCTATAAAACGTCGGTGTTGGTGTAAACCGACATTTATAAAGACGTCGGACCCGTAGAGTTTGACGTCGGACCCGTAGAGTCTGACGTCCCATTAACGTCACCTATAAAGACGTCGGATCGGGATCTGACGTTAAAATCCTAAAATAACAGATGTAATTTTTTTATATGGGCTATTTTTCAATCCGATTCACTTAAAACCTGACTCACTAGGTTGAACCCGTGGTAAGCCAAGTTGGCTCACCAATCTACCTAATTTAATTTAATTATTTATTATTTTGTGTTTCAATGTTATTAATTAGCATTTTTTTTATTATATTGTAGATGATAACAAAGAAGAAGATATTTCAAAGAGAAAATATTATAGATGAAATATTATATTGTAGGTTATAGCTTTAAATTTTAAAAATGGGTTTTTTTTTTCTTAGTTTGTGATTGCTCAATGTTAGATTCACACATTTGGAAAGGGGATAATGTTAGTCTCAAGGAAAATTATAAATATACGTGTTTCAATTTTTATACACTTTTCCAACCCTTAATATATAAAATACTAATATTTTAATTTTAATTTAATTAATAATTTGATTATTATATTTACATCTTTCATTTTTTTATATTTATATATTTTTAATCAATTAATTTTTTATTTATATTTTTTAAAATAACTTAACGTAACTTTTTTTATTCATTAAATTGAGGTTAAGATCCTTTAAAAATGTTATAGGTAAAAATCTACGTCATTTTCTATTTTAAAACCTTTCTAATTTTGACACCTATCACTTTCAACTTCAATTACAAATCTAGATGACAAGTGACATAATTTAATGGAAGTGATTATATTGAGGATTTTTTTTTTAAAAAAAAATTAATCGACAAAAAGAAATATAAAGATAAAAATAAACCAAAGAGACCAACTTTTTAATTAAGACTTTAAACTTTTTCCTTAATTCATTTTAATCCATTATATATTTTAAAACAAAAATGTTTTTTTAATCGGTGTTGAGTAGAAAATATGCTATTTGTATCATCACCCATAATTCAATAAGCTAATTTGTTTTTTCTTTGGATAGTGGTTTTACTTTGTTTTTAATGTTTTCATTTACTATTTTATAGTAAAATATTTAACTTATTAAATATAAATAATTAATATTACATAAATGTTTTCTTAAATTGACCACGTCATTACACATGTTAAAAATATCACCCCATAATGTTTTTAATTTTGGTAATCCATTTATAATTATGTCTTAGATATAAAGTTCACATTTTTAATAAAATATATATCACATTGAAATTTGTTAAATTGAGCATGCACTCTTTTTTTAGATAGTAGATTGGGCTGTGAAGATTTGGCCAAATCTTAAGACCATAGGACCAAATGTGCCCTCTTTCTTCTTAGATAAAAGATGTGAAAATGATGAAGATTATGGAATTACAATGTATAAGAGTGAAGAATATTGTATGGAATGGTTAGATGATAAACTTAAAGAGTCTGTTGTTTATGTAACATTTGGGAGTATGGTTAAACTAGGTGAAGAACAAATGGAATAAATTGTTTGTTGTTTGATAGAGTGTTCGAGTTATTTCTTTTGGGTGGTGAGAGCTTCCGAAGAAACCAAACTTCCTAAAGATTTTGAGAGAAAAACAAAAAAAGGTTTGGTAGTAACATGGTGTTTCCAATTGAAAGTTCTTGCTCACAAGGCTGTCGGGTGTTTTGTGACACACTGTGGTTGGAATTCAACGTTAGAAACTTTGTACTTATAGTAGTTCCAACCGTTGCAATACCATGTTGGTCAGATCAGAACACAAATGCCAAGTATATTGCTGATGTTTGGAAGATTGGAATTAGAGCATTCACTTATGAGAAAAAAGTTGTGCATGGAGAATCTATCAAGAATTGTACAAAGGAGATAATAGAAAGAAACAAAGAGATGAAGAACAATGTCATTCAATGGAAGACTTAGCTCTGAGAGCTGTCAATGAAGGTGGAAGTTCTTATGAAAATATCATACAATTTATGAATAGTTTGTTGCATTCTTAAGTTTCATGTTTGATCTGTACTAAGTTATTGTCCTCGTTTCACGGCTGATGATTGTTTATTACTTTTCATACGCTTAATTTACTATGCTTATTTTATATATTTTCAAGTGGGAGGTTGATTATGATATATTTACTTTGTGATTCTTTGACAAAGCCATCAAAATAGTGTAATTTTGTCTTCTTATTAAAATGATATAATTAGAAAGTTGGACAAGTCTGCAAAGTCAGTATGATTTTAGTTAGAGTTAAAAAAAATATAACAAAATAAAATCATACAAAAATAACACGACTTCCTTTTATATTATAATATATATACTAAAATTTAAAAAAATTATATTATAATAAATTGAATTCATACCAAACATTTGTAGATAATTTTCCACAGCTATTTATCAATAGGTAAGTACCAAACATACCATTTATCATCTATCATCCGTGGATCATTCCTACCACACAACTTTTGTGGATAAATTACATACTAATCTAAAACCGTGGGTAAATACATTATATTCATTTCCAAACTATACAAGCCCATTCAATATTCATAATACTTTGCTTTTAAAAGTTAAATACAAACAAAATCATTTGAAATATAATTCAGTAATATTCAAACATAATTCAATTTAATATTATTCAATTATATATATTACAAATTAATTTTAAATATAATATATTGTATCTATTTATATATCCAAAACTTTGTACATATATCTATAGTATGATCATTATATCTGTTTTTTTCAACAAAAATTATATATAATATCTATACTATAGAGTAGATTCAATCGGTCATTAAATTATGGAGGTCTTTAATAATGTTCCTGCATATCTACTATAATTTGTTGTACTTTCTTTTCTATGGTAATAGTTCTCGGAGACCTGCTCAAAGACTAAACCTACACAGAACTAATTAATAGCATAACAAGTTCCATCATTATTATAAATTAGCACATATTTCCCTTCATCCAGCTTCCTATGTTTCTTGCTTACCGGAACCCAGCGCTAATTTATGTAAAGTAGTGGCACTCCAATTTAATAGTATTTGGATAGTAGTAGCTGTCCCAGTTATATTTATTTGACATAATCCAACTAAACTAAGTATTTAATTTATGTGTTTACTTAAACTCAGAAGATGGTTCACTAAACTATAGAAATGTCAAAGATCCAATCAAGAACATGATATAGGCTTTCAACAAAAATCCAGGCCTCAAATCTTCTATTCCATGAAGGAACAAAGTGCATTTAAACATTGAATTTCACAGAAGAAAACTTGAATATCTAAACTTACAAGTTAAGAATTACTAAGGAGTGACTTCAACGCAAACTAGATAAAATATAACCAATATCATATACAATAAGTTCAAAAAGTGAAAGTTCAACAACTAATTTATAACCCAAAAAATGGAAATGGAAATTCATCAAAAATCCAAAACTAACCTTAAAGGTAAGTTCGTCAATGGAATAAAACGCGGTCACTGGTGAGAGAGAAATGAGAATGTGCCTATGATGGTTATTGTGGTAGTGCTTCAATGAAGTACGAAAACACGAAATGAATCCATCAAAACACAAACAAAATGACAACCAAGGTAGCAGAAACACATACATTTAAGGTAAATGATACAAAATTAACCTTTATTCTTTGCATTCGTGAAGGAATCAGTTTGTTTTCCTAAAAGTGATGGATTTTGAACTCGTGTTTAGGACGTCAATGTCAAACGAAAAAACGATAACAATCAACAAAAAACTAAAGAAATATCCAAACAAATGCAATAGAAACACTTTTGTTAAGGGAAATTACACAAAACTTATCTTTGTTCTTCCTTACACTTGTGAACAAAGTTCCTAGTCCAAGTAGAAGAGAAAACACGAAGAAATAGTATGGTGGCGCTGCTTTTAGAAAATAATTACAATGTATATGATGTCAGAAAACTCCAAACTCTGACGTCTTATAGCTCTTTAAGGTATGAAACTAGGGCATTTAACATCATACATTGGTATATTTTCATCTTCGCACTAAATATTTTCATCTTCGCACTAAACATTTTCATCTAATGAGTCTATGACATGGAAAATATAAATTTCGACATCGAAATTGAATATCTATTTATAAAAATGTCACTTATCATTTCTAACCTTGTCTTTTTTGTACTCTGATGTTGAATGTGAGACGTGAAAGACTTATTACGCACGAATGAATATTAGATGTTGGACTTCAACTAATAAAATATTTTTAATTAACATTTACTAATTAATTAAAAAAATATAAAAATTATTATTTACTAATGAAAATCTTTTTATTCAAATCTTATGCACTAACCGTTCTTTAGGAAAAAAAAAGAATTTGAGTTTTGTTTTCGAAAACCATTTTTTCAAAAAGTTTTTCTTAACCTTTTTAACAAATATTAGTAATGACTCCTCTGATTGTTTTTAACACGTGGCAACCTAAGTTGCAAAAGAAAATAATTGTCTCAAATTAGAATTAAATGAGTGGGAAATGACTTCTCTATTTCTGAGTTTATTTTTTTTAAAATTGGAATATAATTTAATTTTAGAAGTAAAAAATATGTCATATTAAGAAAACAAATTAAATGTTACATTGTTTATTAAAATAATTTTTTCCTTTTTTTTATATTTTTTTTGACTTATATAAAACCGGAGAAAAACATTTTTTACTTTTTCTTGCTTATAACATATAATTATTTTTTTAAAATATTTTTTCTATTTTATTCACACAATGGATAAATATGAATGATATAGATATAGATAAAACGGAAAGAGGAAGTAATTAATGAAGATTATCATATTACATAAAAAAAATGTAAGATGAGATAAAAAAGTATATAATTTACATAGTCTTACAAACAAGAAGAAGAATGTACAAACTTTAGGAGTAAATGGAATGACTTACTGTTAGTTTAAAACTTTTATTTAATTAAAAATTAACTTAAATTAATTAAGACAGCGGTGTATTCAAGTTCTTTCTCCCATGAAAGAAATAACACTGAAATGTACATTTGTCTAAAAATGGGTAATCAATTCAAATGTGTCGCTCTCTTCTCCTAAATTAATAAATAAATACACACAGTGTATTGTTAAAAATAAAGAACATGGAAGGAAAAAGAACATAAAAGAGGTGAGAAGATGTAATTTTCAATCTTTCCGACATATTTAACAATTAGAAAAACAAAAATTAAGAACAATAAAAGATCAGACCATAAAAAAAAGTATATAAAATAATTTTTCTTCCTCTTAATTTTACAATTTTTTCCCTTGTATTTATTTCTTTTTTTATTTACATATTACAATATTTTCTAATATATTTTTGCTACTATTCTTTAATAAATCATACAAACTAAATCCAAAACTTTTTAAAAAAAAAGAAGGATGAAAATAGATTAAACTTTATGAGAGAGATTAAAACCAAAATCATGTAATAATTTAAGGATGAAAACATATTTAACCTAATATATATTTTATTCTAGTAAATTAAAGTGATGAATATATTATTTTAAAATATTATAATTTAGAACTTAAATTGTAAAGAACACGTAGTGTAAATATCCATTTACCATAATTTAAAAAACTTAGTAACCATCTAATGAGATGAAAAGTCCTTAACAAATAGTATCCTTACCACCTTCAATGTATCATACTTGGAAATTAATAATATAAAGGTTTAATCCTTTTCGACATCCCTATTTATGTACGAATGTCTCAGATGGGTCCTCGTTTTCTAAAGTGTATCAAAATGGTCCTTAATTTTGAAAATTGATATCAATTGAGTCCTTTCCGTTAAGTTGACGAACGGTCGTCCAGTGTGGAACGAACGGTCGTCCAGCAGTAAGAGGTCGACGAGCGTTCGTTCTCTGGTGGACGAGCGGTCGTTCGCTGGTGGACGAGCGTTCGTTCGCTGGTGGACGAGCGTTCGTTCGTCATCTCAGCATCCACTCATCAATTTTTTTAACGCGGTCCAGCCAACTTAACGGAAAGGACTCAATTGATATCAATTTTCAAAATTAAGGACCATTTTGGTACACTTTAAAAAACGAGGACCCAATTGAGACATTCGTACCTAAATAGGGATGTTGAAAAGGATTAAACCTAATATAAATTCAACACTTGATTTACACAACTTTCACAGTTTGTCCTATTAGCTGTAAGGCAATTTAAAAGTGAAGAATATTATTGAATTCAGAGTTACACGGAAGTATAATGCAAATGCAATTTAATAATTATTTAACGTCGATTTTGCTATTTAGTGTCGGCTTTTTTACAATATATATATATATATATATATATATATATATATATATATATATATATATATATATATATATATATCCTTTTCAGTAAATTAAAGTAGCAAATACTATTTAGAAATATCATAATTTAGAAGTTAAATTATTAAGAAGAGTGCAGAATAAGAATACCAGAATTAAAAAATTTTAGTAACCTTCAAATGAGATAAGTTCTTATTACAAATAGTATTCTTTACCACGTTCAATGTATATCATATTTGGAATTTAATAACAACGAAGTACATGTTGTCACCTTCAACATTTGATTTTACATGCCGTCCACACTTTGTCCTTTTCATGGCTAACATTGAATAAATCAACCCATAAAATCTTCATGATCGCAAGCACTCGCCAACGAAGAACAAGTTGAAAATCTCCACAAAAAGTGAAGAAAACCATGGCTACAAGAGCACACTGTTTGGTACTTGCATACCCAACTCAAGGTCACATCAATCCCATTCTTCAATTCTCAAAACTACTGCAACAGCAAGGGGTTAGAATAACTCTCGTTACAACTCGTTTCTACTACAATAACTTAAAAACTATGCATCCTTCTATTGCGGTTGAAACCATCTCTGATGGGTTTGATAATGGAGGGCCAAAAGAAGCTGGTGGCTTCAAAGCCTACTTGGCACGCTTCTGGCAAGTTGGGCCACTCACTTTTTCTGAACTTCTTGAAAAGCTTGATGGATCAAAACATGTCGATTGTGTTGTCTATGATACCTTCTTCAATTGGGCACCAGAAGTTGCCAAGAGATTTGGAATAGTTGTTGCAGCTTATCTCACTCAAAACATGGTTGTGAATAGCATATACTATCATGTTCACCTGGGGAAGTTGCAGGTTCCACTCAAAGAACATGAGTTTTTCCTTCCTGCCATGCCTAAACTATATCTTGAGGACATGCCTTCTTTCTTCTTTGTTGAAGATTTCACTTATCTTGATTTTTTAGTTTCTCAGTTTTCCAGTATTGACAAAGCTGATTGGATCCTATGCAACACCTTCTATGAGCTGGATAAAGAGGTAACAGCCAAACAGTTTCAATATATTTTGTTTAACTTAAATTTTTATTCTTTCAATGTCTTGTAATTTTGTATCAAGTTACACTAAAAATCATATTGCATGAGAACTTTTCTTATAATACTATGTATATATCTAGATATTTTCTCCAATTTCTGGCACGTAATGTGTACTGACTAGAAAACACTTTTAGATAGCAGATTGGATTGTGAAGGTTTGGCCACAATTTAAGACTATAGGACCAAACATTCCATCTTTCTTTTTAGATAAGCAATGGGAAGATGACCAAGATTATGGGGTCACAGAATTCAAGATTGAAGAATGCATGGAATGGTTAGATGATAAGCCAAAAGGGTCTGTTGTTTATGTATCTTTTGGGAGTTTGGCTTCCTTTGGTGAAGAGCAAATGCAAGAAGTTGCTTGTTGTTTGAGAGAGTGTTCAAGTTATTTCTTGTGGGTGGTGAGAGTTTCCGAAGAAACCAAACTTCCTAAAGATTTTGAGAAAAAAACAGAAAAGGGTTTGGTAGTAACATGGTGTTCCCAATTGAAAGTTCTTGCTCATGAGGCTGTCGGATGTTTTGTGACACACTGTGGTTGGAATTCAACATTAGAAACTTTGTGCTTAGGAGTTCCAACAGTTGCAATACCATATTGGTCAGACCAGAGCATAAATGCAAAGCTTCTTTCAGAAGTTTGGAAAGTTGGAACAAGAGCTCTAGTTGATGAGAAAAAGGTTGTGCAACGAGAAACTCTGCAACACTGTATAAATGAAATAATGAATGGATCTAAAGAAATGAAGAACAATGCCATTAGGTGGAGGACTTCAGCAGTAAGAGCTGTTAGTGAAGGTGGTAGTTCTTATGAAAATATGAAAGAATTTGTGAATAATTTATCACATTCATAAGCTTGATGTTACTTCGTGATCAAAAGTTTCTGTGTTGTATTTTCATGTAACAGGTTGGTCAATAATTCAGTGCATTCATAAGCTTCATGATCAAATGTACTCCATGACAGGACAAATAATTCCTGTTAAATTTTCATGCAAACATTTTACTATAAGTAATAGTATATCCATTTTATCATTTAGGTTGCCTTTTGTATAGTTATATTTGTTTATCAGTAAATTTGAAAATGAAGTGGTGGATTATTGTGTATATACAGAACATGCTGCATTGCATTATCTAATTATATATATATATATATATATATATATATATATATATATATATATATATATATATATATATATATATATATAAATATAAAATAAATTGGTAGACCAATTTGGTATTTTTGAACGAAAATAAAGTGGAAAAAAATAATTAAACCTATAAATCGACGAAGTAATGTGTATAAATTATTGTAAAAGGCAATAAACTTCAACAAATTTAGATTTTGATTTTTTTATAATGTATTTATAAGAACTAGTTGTCCATGTATTTTCTTCTTTCGTGTGAATTATTTTATTGTCTTGTTGAATTATACTTATTAATTGTCATCTTGTAAAAGAATATTGTGTGCAACAACTACAAATATATAATATTGTATTGTATTTTATTTATGCTTTTTATGACTAGATGAACTTCGTTTATAAGGACATCTGATTATCGAGCAAGAGAACAACTTGGATTAATCCATACATACTTATCTGGACCATTTACATACGATTCTTTTATTGGAAAAAGGTATTTTATTTTTTTCATTGATTATTTTTCAAGGGAAACCTAAGTATTTCTTGAAGGAGAAATTTAAGATGATCAAAGTGTTTAAAAGGTTTAAAGTGATGATTGAGAAGGAGACAAACAACTAATCTATTCAGTTACTGAGGGGAGTTTATATCAACCAAGCTCATGAAGTACTTCGTGAAGGATAAGAAGATTCCTGACAACACCATACTCACTCCAATAAAACAGAGTTGCACAGAGAAAAAATCGAACCATCTTTGATATGATTCAAAAAATGTTTAAAAGCAAGAATATGCCAAAGGAGTTTTTAGGATGAAGCTATGTAGTATCTATGTGCAAAGAACTTTGGAGTTGAAGAAAGCTAAGTGTGTCTCCTCTTAGAGTTTGTGTTTGGCAGTGTAGCTTATGGTCATGTTCTAGCTTAATAGCGAACCAAGCTTGAAGATAGAAGCATGAAAAATGTATTTACACTAGTGCCAAATAAGCGTTCCACACCTACCATTCAATATTAATTGACTTTGGGAAAAGAGAATTCCGACATCAATTATGTTAGAATTTCCCCTTTTGGACGTTATATGGTTGCATGAATCTGTACATAAATGACCTTTGGACTATCCAAGAAGAAATTAGAGGTTTGAAAAGGGGAATTCCGATATCAATTAACGTTTCAAATTGAATTAGAGTTGTGGGTAAGCCTCGAGCACAATTTCAAATATTGTATCCAAAGATTGAACTTAATTGATCTTTAACTTATTAATTTTTGTATGTGAAATTTATACCTTCATATTTGACTACTTTTTTGTCATGTTTAGAGTAACATGTAGTCAGATTCATGGACATGCAGCTACTACATCATGTCTTAGATCAAGATTATCATTCGATCAGAAATTAGAGATGATTGAACTGAGATAATAATAATATATCTTTCATATCTTACAAATTACATTCAATTTTGAACATTAGAATAGAAATATAAAGTTGTCTTGTTTTTGCAGCAGTTCAACAATTTATCACTAATAGCAGATGCCACAATGATGAAGATACATAGGAATGAATCACATATCTTTTGGATCGATGGAGTTAGGATATACATTAATTTAGCTTTAATACTTTGAGTTTTGATAACTTTAGTTTTTAATTTTATTTATTATATATTTAGTTTATAGTTTTGATTAATTCAAACAAATTTCAAAATAAGTTTTGGATACATGAAATGAAAAACTAGTTTTCTCTTTTTAAGTTTGGTAAAGCTGTAAAAACGAATCTTTTATTAAAATAGGATGTAGGAAAGTGCACTTTTTGATGTCAAATAACCTTTTCCAACGTCAATTGAAGTAAAAAATGAATTTCTTCAAACATCAAAAAGTTTGCAATGCCAATTCCAGAAAGAAACCTTCGTTGAACAGGCAAGGCGTGAGCTACTAAGAACGACGCCAAAAGGATGAATTTTGATGTCAAACACCCTTCACTTGAAATTCCAAAGACCACCCAAAAACTTTTGCTCAGCAACCAAGGCATAGGCATGACGTTGAGTGTTGAAGGATGTTTGAATAGTCTGTTTTCCAACGTCAATCAATTTCCTTTATTTATTCTAAGGTTAAATTGACTTCCTCTTATATTATGTATATGTTTTAATGGACGTTAAAAATAAAAATAACAAACGTCAAAAAAGCTCTTTCTTATTATAATGTCATTAGGTATGAAAATAAAACTAAGAACTATATATTGTTTAACCCAATAACAAAGAAAGTTATTATGAGTGTAAATATTTAAATTGATAAAGCAAATGAAAGGATAGGAAGAGTAAAAAATTATTCTGTTATATTTTATAGTTATTATAGTATTTAATTTGTAATAATTAGAAACATTGTAATCGATTATTAATGAAAGATTTAATGTTAATTTTATAAACTGTAAGGTTCATTAAAAAAAAAAACACCCTAAACATATTAAAAAATATTTAAGTCGGAGTCATTTTCTAACATGTGCATGGAGTTAGACGATAATACAATACAAATCCAATCTTAATTATTTAAAGTCGATTTTGCTTTTTAATGACGGTTTTTTGGGATGATAAATATCTATCTATTTTTAGTAGATTAAAGTAGCATATACTATTTATAAATATTCTAATTCAAAAGTTAAATTATTAAGAACAGTGTAGAGTAAGTATATGCTTTTACCAGAATTTAAAAAATCTAGTAGCCATCAAATAAGATAAAAAGTCCTTATTACAAATAGTATTCTTTACCACCTTCAACGTATATCATATTTGGAATTTAATAATAAAGAAGTACATGTTGTGAGCTATTCCAAATTCAATACTTGATTTTACATGCCGTCCAAATTTTGTCCTTTTCATGACTAACATTGAATAAATCAATCCATAAACGGCTCAAGATCGCAAGCAGTCACCAACGAAGAACATCACCACAAAAACTATGGCTACGAGGGCACACTGCTTGTTATTTGCATACCCAGCTCAAGGTCACATCAATCCCATTCATCAATTTTCAAAACTACTGCAACGACAAGGGGTGAGAATAACTCTCGTTACAACTCGTTCCTACTACAATAACTTAAAAACTGTGCCTCCTTCTATTGCCGTTGAAACCATCTCTGATGGATTTGATAATGGAGGACCAAAAGAAGCTGGTGGCTTCAAAGCCTATTTGACACGCTTCTGGCAAGTTGGGCCACTCACTTTTTCTGAGCTTCTTGAGAAACTTGGTGGATCTAAAGATGATGATGACCATGTTGATTGTGTTGTCTATGATTCATTTTTCAGTTGGGTACCAGAAGTTTGTAAGAGATTTGGGATAGTTGTTGCAGCTTATCTCACTCAAAACATGGTTGTGAATAGCATATACTATCATGTTCACTTGGGGAAGTTGCAGGTTCCACTCAAAGAACATGAGTTTTCCCTTCCTGCCATGAATAAACTTTATCTCGAGGACATGCCTTCTTTCTTTTTTGGTGAAGATTTCACTTTTCTTGATTTTGTAGTTTCTCAGTTCTCCATTATTCACAAAGCTGATTGGATCCTATGCAACACCTTCTATGAGTTGGATAAAGAGGTAACAACCAAATAATTTCAATATATAGATTATGTTTAACTTAAATGTTTATTCTTTCAGTTTTTCTAGTTTTTGTATCAAGTTACAGTAAACCGTATTACAATACAACTTTTCTTATAATAATATGTATATATCTATATATTTTCTCCAATTTCTCGCATGTAATGTTTAGTGACCAGAAAACACTTTTAGATAGCAGATTGGATAGTGAAGGTTTGGCCACAATTTAAGACTATAGGACCAAACATTCCATCTTTCTTTTTAGATAAGCAATGGGAAGATGACCAAGATTATGGGGTCACAGAATTCAAGATTGAAGAATGCATGGAATGGTTAGATGATAAGCCAAAAGGGTCTGTTGTTTATGTATCTTTTGGGAGTTTGGCTTCCTTTGGTGAAGAGCAAATGCAAGAAGTTGCTTGTTGTTTGAGAGAGTGTTCAAGTTATTTCTTGTGGGTGGTGAGAGTTTCCGAAGAAACCAAACTTCCTAAAGATTTTGAGAAAAAAACAGAAAAGGGTTTGGTAGTAACATGGTGTTCCCAATTGAAAGTTCTTGCTCATGAGGCTGTCGGATGTTTTGTGACACACTGTGGTTGGAATTCAACGTTAGAAACTTTGTGCTTAGGAGTTCCAACTGTTTCAATCCCATATTGGTCAGACCAGAGCATAAATGCAAAGCTTCTTTCAGAAGTTTGGAAAATCGGAACAAGAGCTCTAGTTAATGAGAAAAAGGTTGTACAACGAGAAACTCTGAAGCACTGTATAAATGAAATAATGAATGGATCTAAAGAAATGAAGAACAATGCCATTAGGTGGAGGACTTCAGCAATAAGAGCTGTTAGTGAAGGTGGTAGTTCTTATGAAAATGTCAAAGAATTTGTGAATAATTTATCGCATTCATAAGCTTAATGTTCTAAAATGGAGATTACTTCGTGATAAGAAGTTTCTGTGTTGTATTTTCATGTAACAAGTTGATCAATAATTCAATACATTCATAAGATTCATAAGCTTCATAATCAAATGTACTCCATGACATGACAAATAATTCTTGTATTTTCATGCGAACATTTTATTATAACTAATAGTATATCCATCTACCAACCATCTTGATATTTTTGAACGAAAATAAAGTTAAAAAGAGTAGTTAAACTTATAAATTGATTGAGTAATGTGTATAAATTTTTGTAAAAGGCAATAAGCTTCAACAAATTTTAGTGCTACACAACCGAGATCTCGCCTCTCTATTTGAGATGATAAAGAGAATGTAGATAATACGACATTTGATATGGGGACAACACTTTAATAGTTAACAACTACAACATGGAAATTCTTAGTCAAATACAGCATAAAAGAAATAATAGATTAACAAAAACAAAACAATTAGGTGATTGAGTGATCCAGATTAGTAGTACCTTTAAAATGCATTAAGTGATTGGCTGATGCATATTAGTCCCTTTAAAATGCATTAGTTGAGCTGGATTGGGTTTATAACTATCATTGAAATCATGATTTAAAATTATACACAATCACAAAAACAAGAAAAAAAAAAAACCTAAAAGTATTATTCATATGCCAAAATACATATAAAACTGAAAAGTAATTATAAAGCTTGAACTGATTCTTTTTCTACTAAAAGTTTTTCAATACTTGTTGATATTTTTATTAGACTTAAATACTTATTTCGTCTTTATGTTAAGAAGTAAATTTCTCGGGTTCCTATGTTATGAAAAATGTATGAATAAAGTCATGTCCGTTAAGTTGACAGCAACGACGTTAAGTCCATGATGATGTGGTCGTATTTTTTTCTTCTCTTCTGCTGTCCAGCTTTTTTTCTCTCTTATTCAGCTTTTTCTTTGATGATTTGTTGTAGATCTTATTCATATACTTTTCATAACGTAGAAACCCAATGTCTTTATTTTAAAAACCAGATACTAAACAGAAATAGGGACAAAGTAAGTATTTAAACCTTTTTTAATTATAAGTATTAATTCTTTATAATAAAAGTTAAGAAGAATAAAAGTTATATGATGCATATCATATCATATCATATCATATTATATTATATTTAAAGTGAGTCACTAATCACATCGTGCCTATCTAAGAGCGCGAGTCACTATCACTAGAGTTGTATTATTGGAGTAGTTTCAAAATTGTAGGTACAGATATTTATTGAAAACATTTCATAAAGACATCATCTATCTATGTAAGAAATGACTTTTGAAACAAATACGAAGTCAACAATTAAAGGCTAAAATATGGAAGCAGAGGAAGCTTTGTGTGTATTCTATTTTATATTTTTACTTTTTAATGCTTTATTGGTTATTTATGTCTTCTAACTAAAATTTACGTAAATATTTATTGGTTATCTATCTCTAATAGGAATAAAAAATTCATATTTTTATTTTTACGTATTTTTTTTCATCCGGAGTCGTCTCTTTTTATCGAAACGTCTAAATCCTCTTTTTAATTACAAAATGTTATTGATTATCTTTTTTTACTTTAGATATTTAAAGATTATCTTTTTTTACTTTAGATTTTTAAAGATTAGACGTCTAAACAGCGATGTTAAAGTCCTTTTTTTTTGTGTGATTTCTTATCCTATGTCTTTATTTTTACATAATTTGTTAAAGTGAGACTATTTTTTCTGAACGTTTAATATGGTTTTTATTTTCATAAATTTTATTTAATTTTATTTTTTATTATTTAAATTGATAACAAAAAAAAATAATATATCACATATTAATTTATAGTTTTTAAAATTTTTTAAAATTTGTAAATATTTTTAATTAAAAAATTAAAAAACTGCAAACTGTAACATACATTGTTTATTTTTCATTAAAGATTTAAACAATCATAAAACATCACCAAATTAAAAAGAATTATTAAAATAAAATTATATTAAACATATGAAAAAATATATTGAATAAAATAAATAAAAGTAAAGACTAAAATAATATTTAAACCTTTTATACATAGTCAAACATGCTAGCAGTGAGCAATTAAAGGTTTAGTTGTAGTACAAGTCACAATACATTTATTGTTTGGTCCCAACTCTTTAAAATAATTGTTTTGTCAAAATCATAAGAAATGTGTATAATACGTATCGACAATGTTCACCGACTCATCAGCAAACATAAATAAACAAATGAACATAAATATTATGCGAGAATTTATTGTCTAATTAAACTATAGAGCTAAAATAGCGAAAAATGTCCATTTGAAAATACAGACACTCATGATAAATGCCACATATAAATATTAAAACAATATATATATTTAATATGACCCCTTTTTCTAAACATTGTAATAAATAAATTTAATAAATTTACTAGCAGATGGGCAGATAGGGCTCAATGAATAATAGATAAATGAATTGGTCTAAGAATCATATATTTACTTGGAAGTCAAGAACAACATGTCGTCATTTTATTATTTAATTAATAATTCATTAACATTGGTTATGACTATTGTAATTGAACATATAATATATATATATATATATATATATATATATATATATATATATATATATATATATATATATATATATATATATATATGTATGTATATATAAAATAGGAAGCAGTTGAACAGAACCTTCTCAACTTCGAAAAGGACATGTAAATGAGCCAAACTAATCACTGTCATGTACACATTTCAATGATGCAAATGTATTTGTGGAATCCAAGATCCTCACCTAATTAAAGAGAAAATATGTAAAATTGAAAACTTTTCACCGAACCCAACTTCATTATAATTATAACACAACTACTTTTTATAATATTTAAAAATATATATTAAAATATTTAAAAATATATATTAAAATAATAATAATAATAAATATAAATAAAATATTATTATAAAATAACCCAATACAACATGCCGGTGTGAAACCAAAGTTAAACTTTTTTTAAAATATTTTAATATTATCTCTCTTGTATCTTTAAAATACATGAATTGTAATATAATTTAAAATACCAAAATTAAAATTAGTGTAAATGATGATGTTTTGAACAGTAATGAGTTGAATTGGAAGAACCCTAATCACAGTAAACAATAGCATTATTGGTTGCACGGATAATGGAAGGCAGAAATCTTATCTTATCATGTATAAAGGAACCCCTTTCATATCCACACATCAGAGAGAGAGAGAGAGAGAGAGAGAGAGAGAGAGAGAGAGAGAGAGAGAGAGAGAGAGAAATAATGGAGAAGAAAAATATAGCAACAAGAAGAGCACATTGCTTGGTGTTAGCATACCCTGCATATGGCCATATCAACCCTATGCTGCAGTTGTCGAAGCTGTTGCTTCGTGAAGGAGTGAGAGTAACGTTTGTGACAACTATTTTCTACGCGAATATTGTGCAGAAAGTGCCTCCTCCCATTACACTGGAAACCATTTCTGATGGGTTTGATGAAGTTGGCTATACAGGTGCTGCCAGCCTCAAAGAATACACAGAGAAATTTTGTGAAGTTGGGTCACTCACCTTTGCTGAGCTTCTTGAGAAACTTGGAAGATCAGAAGATGATCGTGTTGATTGTGTTATCTATGATTCATTCTTCCCTTGGGCATTGGATGTTGCAAAGAGATTTGGGATAGTTAGTGCTTCTTATCTCACTCAAAACATGACTGTGAATAGTATATACTATCATGCTCAAATGGGAAAGTTGCAGGTTCCACTCAAACAAGATGAAATTTCCCTTCCCACCTTGCCTAAACTTCAACCTCAGGACTTGCCTACATTTTTCCTTACTTACGAAAAACAACCATTTCTGCTTCCTTTTCTTATGGACCAGTTCTCCAACATCGACAAAGCTGATTGGATCCTCTGCAACACATTATACGACATGGATAAAGAGGTATGAATGTTAAGGTACTATTATTTTCACTTCGGAAAGGATACTTTTATAAGAATAAAATCATTGTAACAAAAACTTAATTATTCTACTTAAAAGTAAAAAAGAAAAAAGAAAAAGACAGGACAGTATTAAATGCTTATAATAGAAACGAAAATAATATTCTGAAACAGATTTTTAAATAATATTTTTATATCACACGTATTCTTTTTTTAATTGATTCATTAATGTATTAACGTATTTTAAATTCAATGAAATGATAACTAAGTGTTATTTTGTTTAATTGATTCATTATTTAAGTGTTACTATATTAACATATTTTAAATTCAATGAAAAGATAACAAGTATATTATATTAAAATATCGTAAGGAAATTTGTATTAAGATATAATTGTACTAATAAAAATTTCTTGTTAAAGGATAGTTTGGTCACTAAAAATACAAGATATCTCTCTCTTGTTTTACAAATACAAGATATCTCTAAAACTAGATGCACCACTTGATCAGAGACAGTTTGGTCACTAAAAATGTTAACTTTTGTATTAATAAAGAAAGAGAAAAATTAAAAAATTAAATAATGAAAATTAAATATATACAAAAATTTGTTGGATGTTAAAATAATAATATCAAAAATATGAAGTATTGTGAGTTTAAAATTAATTCGACCCTCTAAAACTTTATAAAATTGATTTGGTGATAAATAATTTGGCTACACTATATTGTAATGCAGTTTTATTTTTAGTCAATTTTGTACCTCTATCATTCTCATTACACGAAGAACATACTCACTACCTTAATATGATATAAAAGATACAAGAGTTTATCATAACCGAAATATGAATTTATCCTATCCACCATAAATCGGGTTCTTCTTGATTCTCGTCCTCAATGTCATTAGTATTAAGATATGTGTTGGAGATTGTTAAAAACAAGATAAAATTATAAGTATTGTTAGACCAATTTTATAAGATTAATATACCTTGGTTTTTACTTGGTTCCCGAGGTTATTTCCATTTTAACTTTTACTGCTTCTACTAGAAAACTATAAATCTTTGTTTCTGTACATGGATAAAAGGTTGTTTTAGGCGTGGGTGATACGATGTTGTTGAGAGTTTTACAAGAATTCATGACCCTTAAATGATTACAATTTGTTTTTGGTGAACCATAAATTGTTAGAAAAAGAGGACGCGATTTTGTTTTACATTGTTATTCTCAGAAAGTGATTGTAATAATTCAACTATTCCAGGAAGTTTTTAAAGCTGCTTTGATAATGGCATTACTAATGTCGGTAACAATATATATATATATAGGATTAGCACTGTTAATTTGATTGAAGTAAAACTTAAATGGTGGCAGCTATTAAAATTTTAACCTTTCTTTTTGTAAAATTTGGCATGAATATTGTTTTAACCAGATCTTTTATTTAGATTGTAGATGGATTCAAGGAGATTTGGCCTAAATTTAGGTGTATTGGACCAAATATACCATCTTTCTTCTTAGACGAACAATATGAAGATGATCAAGATTATGGGGTGACAGAATTGAAGAGGGATGAATGCATAGAATGGTTAGATGATAAGCCAAAAGATTCTGTTGTTTATGTATCATTTGGGAGTATTGCAAGCTTTGAGAAGGAGCAAATGGAAGAAATAGCTTGTTGTTTGAAAGAGTGTTCACATTACTTTCTGTGGGTGGTTAGAAAGTCAGAAGAGGCCAATCTCCCAAAAGGTTTTGAGAAGAAAACGGAAAAGGGTTTTGTAGTGACATGGTGCTCCCAGCTAAAAGTCCTGGCTCATGAGGCTATAGGATGTTTTGTGACACATTGTGGTTGGAATTCGACGTTAGAAACTTTGTGCTTAGGAGTGCCAACAATTGCAATACCATTTTGGTCAGATCAAAGCACGAATGCAAAACTTATGGAAGATGTTTGGAAGATGGGAATTAGGGCTCCCTTTGATGAAAAAAAGGTTGTGCGAAGAGAAGCTCTGAAGCATTGCATAAGAGAAATAATGGAGAATGAGAAAGGAAATGAGTTGAAAAACAATGCCAATCAATGGAGGACTTTAGCTGTGAAGGCTGTTAAAAGTGGTGGAAGTTCTCATAAAAGTATTCTAGAATTCGTAAATAGCTTCTTTCATTAGTAGTACATGCATGAAAACGATCACTACTATGACAACTATGCATTTTTTAAGTTTTTTTTTTTTTTACTAGCATATTCTAAGGTTAATGGTGATGTTGTAGGTATGTTTAATTCATTTAAGAAGATAAATATTTTTTAATAAAATAATACTTTAATTTTGACATCTAGAATAAACTTATTTTCAAAAAATGAAAATAAATAAATAAATAACAGTTGCAGTGGAAAAGAGAGAAGAAAGTAGAAAAACATCGTCGTTTTACTAGTATGAGGTTGTTTGCTAACTGTTAAACTGATATTCAAATAAAATAATTTGTTATAAGCGACAAAAAATATATATAACAAGGCACATGGAATAACAGAGTTATTGTCCCCAATGCTCCCTCCATAACTAGTTTCATTTTTCATAAATTTTTGCATAAGAAAGATGATAACACATGCCCTTTTTTAATTTTATTTTCTAAAATATTATTAATTTATTGATTTAACTTATTTTTTAATATTAAATAATGTTGTTTTTTTAAATTTTATGTTTTTAAATGTAATTGAAATTGATAGTTGGTACGCATAATAAAGTCATTTCATTTCATTTTATTGTTCTCTACCATGGATGCTGCTTAGAATTAATAAATCATTCATGATGTTTATTCTAAATTCAATCAAACACTCCATATAGCACTGCATGTGCATCAAACCCTTGTCCAACCATTTTACACTGTATCCTAAGAAGTGATTTTCAAGCATTTTACACTTGTTCCCATCCCTACATATATATAGTTTGCTTATTTAGCTTGCATTCTTCGTTCATAAATAGTAAAAATTAAGAACCAAATTATACTTAATTTAAAATATCGAGGGATTAATTTTCAGTTTAAGATATTTTTTTTATAAATTAACTAAAGTCTATAATAAGATTAAACGTACTTTGACCATGATTTTAATCACATTTAGAGATGAGAGAATAGAGTTTTTTAGTCTACTTATTTAGTGAGATAATAAAACAAGAGCTTATTTAAGAGTGAGTTGAGACTCACGTATGGATAATAAGTCAAATTGACGCCGTAACATGGAAACCTTAAAAGCATAAAAAAGAAATTGAACAAATTGAATGTTAAAAGTAGTGGTGACTCCAGAAGATTTTTAATTTCCACTTATTTGCTTCGATTGTTTGTGTTTCTTTAAAGCGTAATTAATAAAATATTGAATGGGATTATTTTAAAACAAAATTAAATTTGAATATCTATTACGAATTTTATGGTTTTAGTTCTTTAAAAATCAACCTGATAGTTAAACAACTTCAAGTGAACATTCAAACTATCATCTATGTTTTATTTTTTACTTTTCTACCATTTGGAGAGTCTTGTTTCCTTTATTTTCTTATAGAGAGACATGATTTATTTGTATTTTTCTTTTTCAATATTTTATAGAAAGACAAAATCCCTAATGAAAATTAAAATTGATCAGAAGATGATAACATGGAAGCTTTCAAAGATCTAAAAAATGAAATTAATTTTAACAAATAAATAATTCATTTATAACTTATAAAGGGCGCATTCTCTCACTCAACTGAAATATTTCTAATAACATATTTTAAACCAAATTCTCTTTATTAAATATAATAAGTCACATTTAAGTTTGAAATAGAACAAAAAATAAGATGGTAAGAAAAAGAAATCAAACCTTCATAATATAATTATTATCAAAGGGTTTGAGGATTTATAATATATTTAATTATAATTCAAAATTGTTGGACATATACAGAAACAAAGTTTAATAACATAACTCACTTAAAACAAAAACAAAGTTAATTGCTTATTTCTTCAATTTGTTGAAGATTTTTCTTATAAATTATCATACACAAAACATGATTGGGTATTTTGAGATCAACCTTTGTAATTTTGTGGGTACTTAAGTCGTACCAAACTAGTGCACCGTCGTGTGTTTGAAAGAGTATATAACCCATATTCCTTGCTCCAATAGGTCTTGTAATGCAAGGTGAGGATCCAAGAGTGAAGAGTTTAGTCCATGTTTCTTTCTTACCAAGTTCAGTCAAAATTGATATATAAAATGTAGTGTTATATCCATAAGTCGACATCAAAGCAATTGACCCATTTAAGAGAAACAAGTACCACCGCATATAACCTATATTAAAATTATCACATATGTCTAAAGGTATGTCTAAAGGTGTGGGAGTTGTATAATATGTCTCATTCCTCATGTCAAATGACACCAAGCATCGATCCCAGGAGCGATCACCATCAATTCGACATAACCAATGACACATTCCGTCAAAGTAAAATTTACCATCAGTTCCATACTCAATTCCATACACTGCAGGAGTGATATCAATTTTAAGTTTTCTCCAAGAGTTACTTCTTATGCTATAAATCTCAAATAAGTGTGTGTAATCCCATTTAGTGTAACCATATTCCGGTATAGCTTCTTCAGGTTGCACACTTCTAATCACCTTATAATCATCTTGAATGCCATCATAACCAAAACCCAAATATGTAATGCTAACACAGGCATCAAGTGGTACATACTCAACTGGACTATGAGGAATGACCTTTAATTCACCAATAGTTGGATTCCATAAATATACAGAGTGGTTCTGATAGATGAAAAAGCAAAGAATTCCATTAACACTAGAAGAACCCAAAAAATTCAATTCAGGAAAACAACCCTTTAGTGGATTTGGCCAGTTTAATTTGTCGACGTTTTGAAACCTCTCACCAGAAAGTAAAAAGAAGGAGGGCTTATGATTAGTTTCTGTGTCAATTTCTTTGAGACATAGAATGATAGATGTATCATCATAGAAGGAATTATGATTAGATATGAAATTAATATGAAAGAGATCTACGAAAAGTGAATTTTCAAACAAGAGGGCCCATGATTTACATAGGCTTCCAAATCTCTTCAGAGATTTCAAAGGAAGTTTGACAAGAATCAAGAATGTCAGATCATCAGGTAAGTGATTATGACACTTTTGGGCCACAGACGTGTTCTCCATCTCTTGTTTATGCCAAAAGTTAATGACTTGCCAATGATCTTTGGTGTTCTCACTCCAAAGGTAAATGGGATGGGTAATGAGTTGGCAATGTTTGTTAACAAGATTCTTGATGGTGGCCTCTTCCAAGTACTCCAACTAATAAAGAAAAAAAATTTAAGTGAACAAAGGAAATAACATGAAAAATAGGGATAAGTTAATTTGTGTACCTGATCATCCTTTAGGAAAAGAGTGATTTTGGTTCCCCTTGGGACATGTTGGGCATTAATATCCTTGGTAACAATAAATGAGCCATCGGGTTGAGATTCCCAAATATATTGTCTGAGGTCATTATACTTAGAGGTGATATTAACCTTTTCAGCAACCAAAAAAGTAGAGTAGAAGCCAACATCCAAATTATGGATCAAATCTAAAATAGAACATGCACTTAATCAACACAAAAAACTACAATTAAACAACATGTAATGCGAATGAAAATAGATCAAATCTAACGTAGAGTGGAAGCCAACACACACAAAATTACAATTAATCAACATGAAATGCGAACGAAAATGGAACATTGTCACCAACATACCATCCTTGGTCATGCCAATACCATTATCGATGACCAAAAGTGTTTTGTTTTCCTTTTGAGGGACCAATCTAATAAACAATTCATCATGTAAATTGTTCATGCCCGTGAGCCTCTCAAATCGACTTTTATCCAAAGCCTATAAAGGCATACATTGATTAATAACAATTTCAAAAAAGAAATGTACAAATATAAAATCAAATTTTAAGAAACAACATACATTACAAGCATTGTTGATAAGTTCGCAAAGGAAGATTTCTTTGTTGGAATAGAAAGTTCTTTTCATAAGGTTGAATATCTCGCTCATGTCTCCCTCCGAAACTAATGTCTGAACATTCTCCATTGTAATTGTTTTGTAATGATCAAAAATTAATTTGAAACAAAATTACTAATAACCTTCTTTTATATTCATTAACACATTCGCTAAGTATAACCACTTAATACGGTATCATCTTTAAAATTTACTTCTAATTAATTAATTTTAAAATAATTATTTAATTTTAAACTTTATTGAATTAATTTTTAAAGTTATTATTTAATCCTAATTATCTTCCATTTTAGTATTGTTTAATTTTTGTTGAATTATTTAAACATGAAATATTTTCTTTTACAATAAATTACTAATTAAGTCATTATCTTTTTAGAGCATAAAATAGAAGAATTTTAATTTCATTATTATAAATAATATTATTAAAAATATATTTTAAGTTATTAATAAAAATAAAACAAAAATTTATTGTGCGTTTCATGTTATATAATTATACTAATTAAAATATTTTGAAATTCTATTAATTAAATTTATTTGAATGTATTAGTATATTTTGATAATATTTTATTCAATATAATTCTTCACTTAAGACAATGATTTTTTTTTAAATAAAATCAAAGATATTAAAAATATTGTTCACATTTAAAAACTTTACTCACACTTTCTCTTATTCTTTTTCTTTGTTAAATAAATTAGTAGTGTACCATAGTTTTAGAAGGACAACTATTGTCTCCGCCAATAAATTGCTAAACCTCTTAGTGACTTCATTTGAATACTCTTCTAAGAAATTATGGTCTGCTTCATATGAAACATGTCGACTAAGAGTATTATTCATCATTTCTTCAATATACATAAATTGATCCATCTTAGAGGTATATACAAAAGTGCTTGAACTAAAGGACTGTCACAATCACATCAACGTAGAGAATTTCTTCACCACGAAATATTCAAATCTTATAATTTGGGATAATTCCTTTTAGTATAAGTGAACTTTAACTGTTAGAAGAAAAGAAAGGATGAAAATTGTGTATCTTATTCGATCATAAGGAAAGAGTACAATTGATATATATAGTCGTTTAAAATAATATAAAAATGGAATATAAATATAAATACAGAATATAAATATATGAACATAAATGCACATATATGAAAGGAAAATAAATTAAATCCAATATCCCCTCAAGCTGCAACATATATATCCTTAATGATAAGCTTGCACAACAAAGATTGAAATTGTGTCGGAGGTAAAGCTTTAGTATGAGTGTCCACAAGTTGGGCTAAAGTAGAAATGGGCAGGAGCTTAATTACACCAGCTTGAACTTTATCCCTTATGAGATGACAATCAATTTCAATATGCTTTGTCCTTTCATGCATGGTTGGATTATGTGCAATTTGTATAGCAGATTGATTGTCATAAATAAGAGGAACTAGTTGTGGTAGAGGTTGTTTCAAATCATGGAGCAAATACATAAGCCATTGAATTTCACATGTTGTGGAAGCTAAGGCTCTATATTCTGCTTCGGTTAATGATCTAGATATAGTACCTTTCTTCTTGGATTTCCCGCTGATTAAGGATGCACCATAGAACACATTAAAACTAGTCATAGACCTTCTAGTGTCAGGGCAAGCAGCCCAATCAGAATCACTAAAAGCCTTGAGAGCATGTTTTGTGTTGGAGGGAAAGAATAACCCTTGTCTTGGATTGTTCTTGATATATCTCAGGATCCTTATTACTGTTGCATAGTGTTCTTCCAAAGGATTGGAAAAAAATTGACTGAGAGTACTAACAACAAAAGAAAAAACTCGTCTCGTGTTGGTTACATATAATAACCTGCCATGAAGTCTTTTATAGGCATGCACATCTGAATAGGGTTTCCCTTCTGTCTTGAAAAATTTTGTACCTGGTTGTATGGGAGTAGAAACAAGTTGACATTCCAACAATCCTGCATCTTCTAGTAACTCTAGAGCATACTTCCTTTGTGACAAATTAAGGCCCTATTGAGATCTTGCAATTTCTAAGCCCAAAAAATACTTGAGTTGGCCTAGGTCTTTAATCTTGAACTTTGCATTCAATAGATCCTTCACAGTTTGGATTTCCTAGATGTCATCACCTGCCAAGACTATATCATCTACATAAACAAGTAAGATGGTGATATTAGCAGAATCACTTTTGACAAAAAGTGAATAATCTGATTTTAATTGTATGTAGCCCAAAGAAAGTAAAGTAGTTGTCAACTTGAAATTCCATTGTCTAGAGACCTGCTTGAGTCCATATAAAGACTTCAACAACTTGCAAACTTGCCCTGGTTTTTCTGTTTTGTAGCCAAGAGGAAGAGACATGTATACTTCTTCATCTAGATCCCCATGTAAAAAAGCATTATTTACATCTAGTTAATGTAAATACCAATGTTTAGAAGCTGCTAAAGCCAGAACCAATCTTACTGTTGTGAGTTTGACAACAGATGAAAAAGTCTCAAAGTAATTGTTGTGTGTAGCCTTTGGCTACTAACCTTGCCTTGTATCGTTCATCAGCATGCCTCTTTATTTTGTATACCCATTTATATCTGAAAGGTTGTTTTCCATAAGGTAGATCAGTCAAAACCCAAGTTTTGGTATTTAAATATGTGCATTGCATCATATAATTCTATATCTTAGCTTCTTTGTGAGTTTGCATCATTTTAGCAAATTAGACTCAATTTTTTTACATTTGACATTTGCATCATTGCATTGAGTCTAGGTTTATATTCTCATTTTACATTTCACTTAGTTCGGTCGTTGCATATAAAGCTTAACAAGGGTAATATAAGTTATAGCTTAACAAGCACCATCTTCTTAGATTCGATACCCAGGATTTCCTAATACAACTTATAAGAGAAATTTTGGAATTGCTATCTAAATTTTATAAGGTTTAACAAATTAAACATTTTGTATTAATATTGTTGATACGGATAACTATGTATAGTTGAACTCATATTGTTAGAATTGCTGCAGCGGAATTGTTAGCGTGGAATAACAAACCAAGAGGGTTTTTAATACGAACGTGTGCCTTTTAATTTCTACTCAATTAAACTTACCAAGCAAATAATAAAGACAAATAAAGAGAGTAAGGTTGAGAGAAATTTGCAAAGATGATTTTATCCTGGTTCGGATCTTACCAATCCTACGTCCAGTCGCTTATCTCAAACAAGATAAACCTTTTTCACTAACACAAAACAATTACAAATTACAATCACAAAGAAACACAATTTGTAAAAGTTTATAAACCACCTCTCTTGATACCACAAGAGATGAACCTACACCTCCTTTGAGTCTTCACAAAGGATGAACACCTCCTACGAATACTTCACGAAGGATGATTCTCTTCAGAACACCTCCTTAGACACACCAAGGATGAACCGGCTATTTCCTTTGTCACCGTAGCAGCACTTCACCAGCTCCACAGACAAGAGTTTCACAAGCCGAATAAGAGCACACAAGTCTCAATGATTTATGAGTACTAGCACTACAAAAAAGAAGGGCATTACCGAAGGCCAGAAGCCCTCGAAAACAGCCCAAAACCGTCGGTAAAAGGTAATTACCGAAGGCTTATCGACGGCCAAAGAGCCCTCGGTAAATCCCTTGTCGCTAACATTTACCGAGGGCTTTCGCCCTTCGATAATTACCGAGGGCCAAAAGCCTTCGGTAATTACCGAGGGCCTAAAGCCTTCGGTAATTACCGAGGGCCAAAAGCCTTCGGTAATTTTCGAAGGGCGAAAAAAAAAACAGGGCGTTGGGCTGCTGCAGAATGTGATGCATATATATTTATATATTCTGGGTGATTGATTGGTGTAGCAACCAATACAAAAGCTACTTGGTTGGTGGACATCTCACTAAAACAGGAGATAAGGCAGCTGCATTTGGTTCTGGACATCTCACTCATATCATTTCTTATCATTACGGCAAGAACAATGATTACTGCCAACACCTCCCAACACATTAAAATTACACAAACAAAACTCTAAATTATGGAGACCATATGAAATAGAACAGAAATGAACAGTAATATCAACTTTCTTACACCAATTTAAACTTGTTCAAGCTTTCCAATAGCACAGAAAAAGCATAAACCGAAAACCAACCCTTATTATTGCCAATTATGCAGTAAAATAAACCATCATACCACCAAAATAAACATTCAAAGTAAGTGAGGTTACAAGATGCAGAATTCAAATTACAAATTACATCAGCAAGTTTGATATATGATCAAGAACTTATTTGATAAGATAACTCATGCAGATTTCAAATTACTCACAAAGGCAATTCCAAACCTAATTTTACTTCATATATTCAACTCAATCATCCAAACTTTGATTCAGAAATTGAAACAGGTTGCAAACCAGGTATTTGACTCAAACATACCACTCAAAAATTGCTCAAATAAGCAAAATGACAGTATAGATGGCTACCAATGGTCTAAATGCTACAACCAGAATTTTAACACTTTAAACATTAAGCAAATATAAAGCAGATCGCCCAACTGCTAAGTGCCAAAATCACAATTTGGGAAGAATTGATGTACAAGATACCAAGATGAAACCAAAGAGTTCAACAACCAAGCTGTGAATAGTCTCACAACCTGTGGAGTTACATGTGGATGTTGCTTCTAAATGGAGTTGCAAAACAGAAAGTTCAACAACTGTGCTGTGAAAGTTCCCACAACCTGTGGAGTAATCTGTGGATTCACGTAAGAAAACAGAATTAAAGCAGAGAAGAACACAGGCAGAGTGGGGAGTTTTCCATGGGCTGTGAAAGTTTCCAGGAGCAGTTATTGAGCAGTTATTGATCTCTTTTATGACTGATTGATCCTAGCTTTTTAGGTTCTACATACTCAAAATTTAAAGATGTTTAAACACAAACAGTTTGAAAACATCTTGCAATGTGAATTCACTGGTTCAAGTAACTTTATTTGATGATTTTAATTGTCTTTAAACTCTAAAATGAGTTATAAACATCCTACAACTCAAAATCACTACTCCACTTCTATTTTAACTCAAAAAGTGATGGTTTCGAAAGCATAAACCCAAAATCAACCCTTGCTATTCCAAATCAGTTGTGGATACTTTTGCATCAAGGAAAGCACATCAAATAAGCTATGAAGTGCATTTCCACAGCTTTACGGCTTAAACCATATGATTGCACAATTTTCAACTTATCACCATGCTAGCTTTGCTTTAAATCACTAATTCGAGTTTAATTTCACCTAGTTGATATTTTCCAGCTTGATTCAGTGTTAATACTTATTTCAAAGTTGTTTGCATTGTTGTTTGGTCCTTTGTTTCACTAAAACTCAGTTTGGGGTGTGAGGTTGCTAATTTTCCTGCATAATGGGCTGTTAGGAGGTCATATTATGATCTATGTTTTTTCTGTACCAATTCCCAGCTTAAACAAATCTAATTTCATAATATAAAGTTGCTGGAATTGATTAATTGGCCTTAGAGCAACTTGTGTGCGTTTTCACATCTCAAAAATCCATTCTGAGTTCATTTTTGGTATAAGTGGATGTTGTGAAGTCTGATTTTAATTTTACATTGCAAGTAGACTTGGTTGGATTAAGTAAAAGCCTAGAATCAACAAAGTTAAATTTCCAGATAAAGTTTGCAGATTCCCTTAGTCACTTGCCATTTGCCATCTTGTGTTAGACTTGCTTACCTCAATTTACACACATGTCCTAGTTTAACCCTTTAGTGGCTCAATCAGTGTTGATACGGATCATTTACTCCATTTTTTTCTCTATCTTGAACCAATCTAACAACCTGCTTTTGCCAACAACAGTGGCAAAAGTAAACAAATTAATAGTGGTAGCGTGGCTGAGACCTTTGGTTCAATTAACCTTGCTAATAATGACTTGTTAGAGAAGGGGCCTTAGCGTAAACAAAAAATTTTTGTAAACAAGTGAAGACAAGTCCACTGCACCTTCCATGCTTACACATGCATGATTGTTGTGTCAAAGGCAAGAGGGGCACGTCCCCCCACTCTCTCTCTTTTTTCTTTAATAATTTATTTTATTTATGTTTTTTTTTCATCCTTTGTGTCTATCTTTGACTCTCTGCTCTTCCTCTCTGTTTAGTTTTTTTCCTCTACAAATTAACACTCTTTGTTCCCTTTCTCCCTCACTTCCTCATCCCTAAACTCACCCTTCCAATTAAAGGAACTGAACTATTGTACAAAGGCCTTACATTAACTAAAATTACTAACTTAGGTCCTAAAACAATTAAGGCACGTTGGAAATAACTCAATTAGCAAAAAGACATTGGTTCCTAGCAACTAAGCAACTGAATTTGGTCCTTATAGCAACTGGAACAGTGGTCTGAACAATCTGACCAGGGCAACCTACGTTGTCAACATTGCTCAATTATTCACTTTCCAAACCCAATGTTCAGACAAGAATCCTAAAGGTTCAAACTTC
The DNA here is from genome assembly GCF_029865625.1 of Vigna umbellata. Classification (NCBI taxonomy): domain Eukaryota; kingdom Viridiplantae; phylum Streptophyta; class Magnoliopsida; order Fabales; family Fabaceae; genus Vigna; species Vigna umbellata. The sequence goes on along the minus strand of NC_142167.1, from coordinate 34,612,647 downwards.
AGAGAGAAATCATCCTTTCAGAAAAGAAGAGTTCCCTCCAATCACCCATCATTTTAGTTTTGTTGTGGTCAAGTCAAGTACAGCATCCTTACAGAAATATCAACAATGCAAACAAGTTAATGCATATTGGTAAGAACAGGGCAACAACCAATTACATGGACACATTGCACACAACTAGGGAAGAACAAGACAATCAATTTATTCAAGTAGCGTTCTAAAACAGAGAACTTACCTCGCACTCCAGAACACCCAATTCAATGGAAGCCAAGCCACACCGCGAGCTCTCAACCCAACAGCCAACCTTGGGCTTCACTGCAACGACCTCCTGACGCTAATCACCACGAATCACCACCCCACTCGCCGCACAAGCCTGACGCCCACGACCACGAACCACCACCCCACCCGCAAGACCCACAACGACACGACCCACAGCGACACGACGAACCGTACGCACACAATGCCACCGGACAGGGAGAGGGATAGGGAGAGAATGAACGAAAGCAAGCGAAAGGGAATGCAGACGGAGTGAATGGGAAGGTCGATGGGGAGGGAGGGCTGAAATCGCAGCTCTTATCGGCAGAGGGGAAGGAGGGCTTTGTTTGACAAAATTGGGGACGAACCCCAATAATTGATTTTAATTGCTCGACGCTCTTACCGAAGGTTCCAAACCCTCGCTAAGGTCTTTTTGACCGTCGGAAATGTCATTTCGTCTAGGCCGTCGGTGCTTCACTTTTTTCCCCTCGGTAAATCACTTTTACCGACGGTAGACAGGCCTTCGGAAAAATACCCTCGGTAATTCGCGCTTTTCTTGTAGTGTAGAGCACAAGGGAAGAGTTGTTTTTGAGATCAAGAGTGAGCTATTTTATAGGCTCAGCCAAATACTCTTCCATTCTTCGAAAACGGGCCATCTAACGCATTTAATCGATTAACATAAATATTAATCGATTAATAATGAGTACAACGACTAGTTTTTCAAATATGAAACCCCCAACGACTAGTTTTTTAAATCTGAAACCCCCAACGGCTAGTTTTAATCGATTATTCTCAGGAATAATCGATTAACTAATCGATTATTAATAGCCTTAATCAATTATTACAGGGGTAATTGGGTTTTCAGTGCCAGCCTCGTTTTAATCGATTAACATTGGGTTTAATCGATTAAAACAGCTTGTGGATGATTCTTAACAGTAAATAAATCAAATATAAATTACAAGAATCAACCCTAATACTTATTTGAGCACTATTACATCAACTTTGATTATTATAAAAGCTTTATAAAATACAGAGATCTTCAATTTGTCTTTATGGATCTTGACTTGTGCAAATCTGTTCATCATCAAAACTTCATCTTTGATTTTTGCTAACATTCTCCCCCTTTTTGATGATGATCAAAAACTCCTTTGATTTAAAGCTTTTAGTAATAATCTGGATAAAACACAACTTATGGAAGAAAAAGTGCATTAGTGAATAAACACAAATAAGCAAATAAGCTCTAAACATTTTCTCCCCCTTTTTGATCATAATTAAAAAGTTGTGTTTGATGTTAATACTCCCCCTTAATAAAAGCATGTATGCATATGAGCTAAAAGTATTTCAAATTTAAAGATTCATTCATACACAATAGGATATTTAAAGTAAATAATTTTAGGATAAAGAACTTGTAAAACATTGTTTAAACATACATTGAACTATATAAGATAGGAATTTTAAAGCATACAAAAATATGGCTAGTTTTTCAAAAATGCAAAACTGAAACGCATTTAAAAATTCAATCCTAAGATATTTCTAAAAATTCTTAGATCTCTTCTAATGTTTACCCCTTTAGATATGCCTCCAACTTCGTAATGATAATCCTCTAGGTTGTTTCCACATTTGTTTAGATCTTCATCTTGAGGATTGTCATCATTCTTCGCTTCATTTGTTGTCTTCTACAAATCTTCATCATTGCCTGCATCTAATTCAACTGACTCAAGAGGTTTTGCCTCAAGGTCTACAATATCATCAAAGAGAACATGCACACATTCTTCTATTTCAAATGTTTTCTGATTGAAAACTATATATGCTTTGTATATTAGAAGATATCCAAAAAAAAAAATAGTTTCATCGGCCTTGGAATAAAATTTTCTTAAATTTTGTTTTAAAGAAATTCTAAATATTAAACAATAGGTACCCAACTACTTGTATGGGTCCTTTGGGTTAGATTTAGAAAAAAGAAATCATTTTACAACCCAAACGTATCTACCACTTGGAACACCATAATGCTTAATTTTACATTTATTTGAAGTATGACCCTTTTTCATACAATAAAAGCATGATACAAAGTTTGTGTTCCTATAAGTTGTTCCTTTTTCTACCCATGTTTTACGGGGTTATATTATTATGTTTATTTTTAATTTTAGGAACATACTTATTTTTAACAACCTTATTTTCGTTATTTTTACTACATTCTCCTAAGGTTGTGTGTTCTAGTAGTTTCTTAAAATTTTCACAAGAAGCACATTCATCACTACTAGTAAATTTACCCTTTTCAAAAAATAAAACTTTATTTTTCAAATTTTCTTCAAAAATATTTTCAAAATTTAATTTTAAATTTTTATTTTCTTCAAGAATATTTTCAAAGTCTGATTTCAAATTTTTATTTTCTTCAGAAATATTTTCAAAATCTAATTTTAAATTTTTGAAATCCTTTTTCAATTTCTTATGAGCTTTATCTAATTTTTCATATTCTACTATTAAAGGAGCATAAGTTTCATGCAATTCATTTTCACTAATTTGACTATAATTATCAGAATCGCTAGATGTACTTACTTGGCTTCCAGCGTCGTCGTTCACCACTAAACAGATGTTTGCTTCTTCATCAGATTCGCTCAAATCGGAAATTGTTTCGTTGTCATCGTCCCATGCGATATAGGCTTTCTTTTTCTTGAAGTTTTTCTTTTCCTTTAATTCTTCACTTTTCTTTTGATTTGGGCAGTCTGCTTTTAAGTGCCCCTTTTCTCCGCAACCATAACATTTATACTGTGAGGAAGATCCTTGATTTTCTTTCTTTTCGAATTTTAATCTTCCTTTGTCTTTTGATTTCATGAACCTGTTGAGCCTTTTTATCATGAGTCTTAAATTTTCTTCATCTTCTGAATCTTCATCTTCCATTTTGCTCTTGCTCCTTTCTACCTCAGATTTCAAGGCTAGACTCTTTTTCTTGGTTTTTGCTTTTGCTTCTTCTTCATCTAGTCTTCCGAGGTCAAGTTCATGTTCCCTCAACTTTCCAAAAAGTGCCGCCATAGTCATGGTGTTGAGATTTTGTGACTCCGAGATTGCAGTCACCTTTGGTTGCCACGACCTGTCTAAAGACTTCAAGATTTTAATGTTAAGTTCATCGGTATCAAATGACTTACCCAGTCCAATGAGATGATTGACAATGTTGGTGAAGCGTTTTTGAACGTCTGAAATTGTTTCTCCTTGCTTCATCCGGAACATTTCATACTCTTGAATTAGGGAGTTCTTCCTTGCCCTCTTTACGTCATCTGTTCCTTCATGTGTCACTCTGAGTACGTCCCACATTTCTTGAGCAGTTTTGCAGACAGAAATTCTGTAGAACTCATCAACAGTCAATGCTGATGCAATGATATTCCGAGCTTTTACGTCATTCTGAAATCTTTTCTTTTCTTCAATGGTCCATTGACCACGGGGCTTTGGTTCATGTATATTGTTAGTAGGAACAGAAGAACCAGACGCAATAACATCCCAAATTTCACAATCAATAGATTCAATAAATATTTGCATCCTTACCTTCCAGAATGCATAGTTCTCACCTGTGAATAGTGGGGGTCTATTGATTGATGCACCCTCTGCAAAGGTTTGATGTGATCCTGCCATTTGAATGACTATCAAAGCAAGCTCTGATGCCAATTGTTAGAATTGCTGCAGCGGAATTGTTAGCGTGGAATAACAAACCAAGAGGGTTTTTAATACGAACGTGTGCCTTTTAATTTCTACTCAATTAAACTTACCAAGCAAATAATAAAGACAAATAAAGAGAGTAAGGTTGAGAGAAATTTGCACAGATGATTTTATCCTGGTTCGGATCTTACCAATCCTACGTCCAGTCGCTTATCTCAAACAAGATAAACCTTTTTCACTAACACAAAACAATTACAAATTACAATCACAAAGAAACACAATTTGTAAAAGTTTAGAAACCACCTCTCTTGATACCACAAGAGATGAACCTACACCTCCTTTGAGTCTTCACAAAGGATGAACACCTCCTCCGAATACTTCACGAAGGATGATTCTCTTCCGAACACCTCCTTAGACACACCAAGGATGAACCGGCTATTTCCTTTGTCACCGTAGCAGCACTTCACCAGCTCCACAGACAAGAGTTTCACAAGCCGAATAAGAGCACACAAGTCTCAATGATTTATGAGTACTAGAGCACAAGGGAAGAGTTGTTTTTGAGATCAAGAGTGAGCTATTTTATAGGCTCAGCCAAATACTCTTCCATTCTTCGAAAACGGGCCATCTAACGCATTTAATCGATTAACATAAATATTAATCGATTAATAATGAGTATAACGGCTAGTTTTTCAAATCTGAAACCCCCAAAGGCTAGTTTTTTAAATCTGAAACCCCCAACGGCTAGTTTTAATCGATTATTCTCAGGAATAATTGATTAACTAATCGATTATTAATAGTCTTAATCGATTATTACAGGGGTAATTGGGTTTTCAGTGTCAGCCTCGTTTTAATCGATTAACACTGGGTTTAATCGATTAAAACAGCTTGTGGATGATTCTTAACAGTAAATAAATCAAATATAAATTACAAGAATCAACCCTAATACTTATTTGAGCACTATTACATCAACTTTGATTATTATAAAAGCTTTATAAAATACAGAGATCTTCAATTTGTCTTTATGGATCTTGACTTGTGCAGATTTGTTCATCATCAAAACTTCATCTTTGATTTTTGCTAACACATATCTCACATATCAGTTTTTTATGATGACAAAAAAAATATTTTATAGTTTTTTGCACAATAAAATGGAAAAACAGTTGGCTGATCTTTACTCTGTTTGTGCGTGAAATGATTGAAATATGAATTTATTGATTGAGAATGAATCATTGGTTGAAATATATTGCACATCTGACAAAAATAATCAATTATTGTTAAACTGAATTTGGTCACGTAAAAACAGAACAAAACCAGATTTCTCCACTAATGAAGTATAGAGATAACCTAGGTCAAATCCATAGACTCAGCCAAAATTAACTTTTAAAAGTGTAAATTCTTGTTAAGAAAACAAGTGCTGGAAATGGTCATGGTGCAACTGTACTTATGCTAAGAAATTTTTTGCGGTGTAAGTTAGGTAGCATAATCTTGGAATTAGATATTCTCCTTGTGCAAGCCATTGATATGCATAATCCTGATTTTTATTCTCAGTAATGGTACTACAACATACTTTTACATTTATTTAATGTAACGTATAAAGATAAAATGGTTATGAAAGTGTAATTTTTTATATATGTTTTTTTTAAAAAAAGAAAGTAAAAGATAAGTAAGAATAATGTCAAATGAATATAAAATATTTAGGTGTATGGATAATTTTTCTTACTTCTCCTATATGCAATTATAACCCTACTAGGTGTTTTGTTTTGGGTTTGCTTGACTCGTATAACTGTTGTGGCTCCATGACTTTATAAATAAATACTCCTGTTGTTTTATTTGACATAGTTTATCATTGTTCAATGGTTGGACATGGATTATAAAATTTATAGGTGGCTTACGTTAAATTAAACCATGCTTATGGTACGGCAGTTTTTTTTTATAGTTTATCTTAAGGTATCAATATATTTTAGTCAATACAATTATTCACTTAACATAATGAAGTTTGAAGGGAAAAAAATCAGAGATATTAAAAAATTATTAAAAATATTTTTACTTTTAAATACTTTACTCCCTCTTTCTCTGTTTCTCTTTCTAATATATAAAATAAATGGTAATGTAAGAAGGGATGAATACAACATGTAAACATTTTATAATCGCTGTATGGAGACGTGATAGAAAAAAATTAGACGAAAAATGAAGAGAAATCCTAAAAAAAATATATTTTTGTGAGTAAGCAAAATAATAAAATAAATAAAATACAATAGAATATAAAATATAATACAATACAGGTTAATAAATGAAACTTGAATAATAATTTTCCATTGATGGATGGAATGACTTTTTTATATCGACTCTGTATTAATTCAAATCTATTGACAAATATGAAAACTGAATCATAAAACAACCTAAATAGTTCCGCATGCCTCAATCATATAATTTTCACCCAAAGAAAAACCTTCAGTATTATATGAAAACTATAATTTAATAACTTCAAAAAATTAAATAAATAATAAATTAATTTCCCATCACTAATTAAAAATAATAAAAAATTATTACAACAATAGTGTTTATTGTCCTTACTGAAAAGAACATATAAGTAGACACTAGGCACTTGAAATTCCTAACTCTACTTTCCCTCCATAACACATGTCTTCCATGCTTTGCACATGAGATATGTTTACAATTAGTTAGGCTACTTAGCATGGGTTATATGTCCAATAACTATTTATAATAAAATAACATTTGAAATTGTTTATAATTTAAATTGAAATTAACAATATATAATATCAAATTTAAATATTAAGAAAGTCACTAATGAAATAGGAAGAAAAATATTGTTGTAGTCTTTTTTATTTTGATGAAAATTATAGTAAAATATTTTAGATTAAAATTTGATTTTGTGTGATTAGTGTATTACAAAAACTAATAAAGTTTATTTGCCAACTTTGTTGAATTAGCTTTCACAACATAAATAAACTATAAATAGACATCAACGGCTCACTCATTCTCTTCATTGTCCATAAAATATTCACTCATTCTCCATAAAATATTCCTTCATAATGAAAAAATTTCTTTTTGTTTTCATTGTGTTTTTCTTGTTTCATGGTTCTAGTAGAGCATTTGACTATTGGATGATGGCAGAGATTTGGCCAGCAGGATTCTGTTCCATCAATAACTGCATCACAACAAAAGCAAAAGCAACGTTCACAATACATGGCTTGTGGCCGTCAAACAATTTCGTCTCACCTCCAAGTTCTTGTAATCCAGTTAATCTATTAAATCTTTCTCAGGTAAATTTTTCATTTAAACTTATGAATATAGTATAATTTTGATATAGTATTGGAAAGATTACACTAATTATTATTTATTTTATTATTAGATCACAACAATACAAAGTGAGCTAGAAAGAGACTGGCCAAATTATTTTGGAGATGACTCTGACTTTTGGTCTTATGAATGGGAAAAGCATGGGACATGTTCTAATATGAACTCTTTTGATTTCTTTGAGCTTGCATTGGATATTTACAGAAGAAGTCATCTTCTAACAATACTTCAAATTGGTGGTATCTTTCGAAATGGTTTGTATTATCCAAGTAGTTTCATCTGGGCCATATGGAGTGTTCTTGGTGTTACCCCACAACTATCATGTTCAAAAACACATGATGGAAGTCAACATCTCATAGAAATAAGGTTATGTTTGAACACAAACAATCCTCCCCAATTCATCAACTGTTATAAATGGAGTAAATGTGATTTTACTCAACCTTTCTGGTTTGTGTAATAATTTGTACGTGAGTATTCCATATATTATGTTGAATGTGAGTGATTTATTATGTTGTATGTGAGTCTTAAAAATTTCAGTGCATTATGTGGTTATTTCAGTTTGTGTTTGGGTTATTACATCATAAAAAAACTATTTGATGTTGTATTTGAATGATTATGTAATGTTATTGTGGTATTGGATTAGTTTTCTATATGCTTTCATTAATTTTCTTTCTTGTAATAATAATATATAACAATAATATTTAAATGAACATAAAAATACTTTAGGATTGTCACCTTGTTGGATATTTTAAGAGAATAATATGAATTAAGAAATTTCAATCAATGTTTTATACAAATTCATGCACTTTTCTAGTCTGTTTTATGAACACAATGTTCTTATAAATCTTTTTAAGCTAGCATACAGTGTTTTCACACTGTTTTCTTTATATGTTTTTTGACACCTAAAAATGTGCTATGAATGAATGAAAATTTTGAATCAGACTTAGCCTTGCATCACAGAATATCATAAATTAATAAATAAGTTTAGAAAAAACTAAAAACAATAAATTATTTCATTCATTATTTTATTTATTACATTCAAAGAAAAGCAAACAAAGAAATCAAATAAGAGCTAGATGAATTTTTTTTTTCTATAGTTTCACTGTGTAACATCCCAAAATATAGTAATTACCATAATTCAGAATTAATTACGATTAACAGTAAACAGTAAACAGTCTTTACATTAATTCAGAAATAAAAGCCGAAAGGCATCAGTACAGGGAACGCGTATGACGCATACGAATGAAACCAAGAGTAAACGTTCTTAGATAAATTCACTAACGTACGACAAAATACAATCAGAGATGATTAAGACGAACGGACCTTACAAAATAATTGGCCGAACGTTCATACTATACTAACACGCACAGTACTATTCTAACGAGCGCTCTAAGGCTCGGCCTTTACTTCAACCTCCACCAGGTTAGCTTCATCCAAGTTCTCTTCTTCCAGCACTTGTTCAAGGGACGTACCATCATCTGCTCACATCCACAACGGATGATCATTGCATTTGACAAGACTGAGGTACATGGACAGTAGACAACACAAAGGAAATACAAGGGTAAGCTTATAATATTTAATTTATACAATAATCACATACATTTACCATTCAATCCATTCAAACAACATGTACGCTTATCAATCCACAATCATATAAATACGTATATAAAAGACAGACCGTCCGGACTGTATGAACCGTGTAGCTACAGGCGTCCTTGCACCCGAGTGGTGTGGTAACTGTATTGCACTCGACAGCTGCCACCCGAGGTTAACTCTATCCAAAGTACCCCTAAGGAATAGAGCCTCCTGCCATTCCCACACATGAGTACTCCCTTCTACGTGAAGATGAGTATCACGGAATATCAGGATGGACCATGCCAGCATTAGCATGCCCACAGTCATACTTTACAAAACTTCAATAATCAATCATATCTGAGACGTTCCTCCTTGGAACGCTCGTAAAAATCCAATTCCAATAATTCGTTCAAAATATCATTCGTCCACATTAAACATTTCTCATATTCACATTTTCATTCTATGTTCCACTCTCTTAAATTCACGAATGTTCATCACTCAATCAATAGGGACTAACATGTTACAGTACTCCTACATCCTCGTTTCTGAACAAAAGAAACGAGCCATTTGTCCACTTAATACGTTTCAACACTTAAAAATTTGAAGGTACTGATCTTAGAAGATATGGATGATACTTAGAAAAATTTTAAGTATAAAGACTCCAGGTAGAATCCAAAGGATACAGTCAGTAAGAAATTATTTAGATACACAACCAATTAGGATTTGATTTCAGAAAACAACACTGCCAGTCAACGAACGAACGTTAATTAACAATTTGGACGAACGCCAGTTACGTTCGCTCAGAATTCAATGATAAGGACGAGCGTTCAGTTATAAAACCGAACCCTCCTTGGACGAACGCTGGGTCAATGACCGAGCACAAATCAGAACGAACGCTTGGTATAAACCAAGCGCTATCTAGGACGAACGCTTCGGTATAAGACCGAGCGCCAATTGGGGACGAACGTTCAATATAATGACGAACGCTCTGTAAAACAAACGTTCGACACAAGGTCGAACGACATTAAAGACGAACGCTCGACTTAAGGCCGAACGTCACGTATTTATAAAGTTTCAAATATTTATCTATACTGAGCTGAAACGAACGCTCATTCACAAAAATGGGGACGCTCGTTCTCGAGCAGAATTCTTTCCAAATGAAAGAATTCCAATCTAAGTTATTTTAATGAAAACCGAATGGTCTAATACCGTACCGTGACGAGCGTCATTTGGCAAAGGGAATGATCTAAAATTTCAGATTTTCGCAAGCTTAACAGAATTTTCCAGATTTCAGATTTATAAACTTTATACTTTCATTTCCAGATTTAATTCACCTCAAACATTCTCATCATACAGATTTCGACATTTTAATCATTCCAACCACACAATAACCATACTCCATTCATACATAATCAAATCAACATGCATTTAAATCAAATCCAACATCAAATATAATTCATACAAGCAGTGTTCGTTCATGACAGATCCATCCAAACCAGAATTCATATCAGATATCAGTAACCATTCATAACAGCTCAACTTCATATTTTTCACACATGCAAATCCAGATTTCACAACAAACGAGTACAAATTAAACATATAAGCTTCCCTTACCCGGATTGGAATTCAAGCTTGTCCTAGAGGAAAATGGCTTCGTCCAACTACGTTTTGCCTAGGTCCTTGACTCTTCCAGAACAAAATCTAACCACAGATTACAGAACACTCAGGATACAAGTTTGCATGCAACTAAAAAAACCCTATTTTTCCAGAACCCTAGAGACGAGCTACGGAAAGGGACTTACCAGTTCCAGTTCTTGAAACTGTTCGGTCCAGTGGATAGCTCTTACTGCAGTGGACGTTTCTACGGTGCTGGAAATGGGATCGGAGAAGAAGGTAAGGAGTTATCGTAGAGAGAAGGTGGTCTGGTTCTAGAGAGAAGTTGGAGAAGATGAAGGGTTTGATTTCTGAGGAAGACGAAGTGTGCGTGCAAGTGAGAGAGAGTTTCTCAAAACTCAGAATTTTGGTGGATTCCACGTCAAAACAGGCGAGCGTCTCCCCGCCTGCCACCTGCACACCAATCCCTGCTTTGGAAGCTTCTCCTGCGACACGTGGCGTGCGTGCATGCACAGATTGGTGCGTTTTTAATGCACTGAGTGTGTGCAGTGGTGCGTGTTTCAGAGAATGATGTGGCTCGATATCAGTGCACAGCAGAGAGATTATAAGCAGATTTGAAGAGGATTTTACTAAGATAAGCCTTGATCACAGATTTAACACAGAATTATATTTGCTAATTATATAGGGTTTTACACACTGTTAAAGATGCCGATACAATTTTCTTTTTTAAATTGAATAAAAAAATTTCAGCAGACCAAATTAGTCACCGAATTAGATCCACTGTGGTCGACCACGACATCATCAACGACCTCAATAACAAGTGTCCCGACATTCCTCCGTTCTTATGTGCCTGAGAGAGATTTTGGAAGAAACAACATAAAGTAAACGAATCTAAAATAAACTGAGATTTTATTTCACTAATTTCTAACAAATACTACCTTAAACTAAACCCTTTTAATATAAATAAATTAATTTACATTGTTCTTTGTTTATAAACTAGATGCTCTAATCTAAGAATATGTGCACCTGAACTACAAGTTCTTCAAAAGAAACTAATAGGAACAAAAACTAAAATATATCATGTCAGGACTCACACTCCTAGTACATGCTTCACATAACCTTTTTTTCTACTCACACCAATCAAGTGATCATTTCAAAAGACAGACAAGCGACATCTACACTAAAATTTCACCTGTAGTGGTGAAACAGCTTATCCACCTAAGCTACCACACAAGATTAGTCCGTCATCAGATTTACAAATAAAATCAATTTTTTCAAATTTTCACCTGCCAAACCACTCACCACTTTCTCTTCTAAAATTGACCACTACACTAACCTAATGACTAACCAAAAACTCAGCAACTATTAACTTCCTCAAAACAGCAACTCATTGAAAATAATTCATCAAAACTCAAACCAAAAACCACTAAACTTGCAACTTAGGTGTTTTGGATGCTGCTTAGAATTAATATTCTTGGTTTTTAATTGGGTGAATCCAATTATCAGTTTGCATTTTTAGGGATTCTGATTAAGAACCCAAAGACCTCAAACTGAGTCTTGAATTTCAATTGATACATGCCAAGAAATTTTAATTCTGAATTTCAACCACTGGATCCTAAGAAGTGATTTTCAAGCATTTTACACTTGTTCCCATCCCGACATATATATAGTTTGCTTATTTAGCTTGCATTCTTCATTCATAAATAGTAAAACTTAAGAACCAAATTATACTTAATTTAAAATATCGAGGGATTAATTTTCAGTATAAGATATATTTTTTATAAATTAACTAAAGTCTATAATAAGATTAAACGTACTTTGACCATGATTTTAATCACATTTAGAGATGAGAGAATAGAGTTTTTTAGTCCACTTATTTAGTGAGATAATAAAACAAGAGCTTATTTAAGAGTGAGTTGAGACTCACGTATGGATAATAAGTCAAATTGACGCCATAACATGGAAACCTTAAAAGCATAAAAAAGAAATTGAACAAGTTCAATGTTAAAAGTAGTGGTGACTCCAGAAGATTTTTAATTTCCACTTATTTGCTTCGATTGTTTGTGTTTCTTTAAAGCGTAATTAATAAAATATTGAATGGGATTATTTTAAAACAAAATTAAATTTGAATATCTATTACGAATTTTATGGATTTAGTTCTTTAAAAAGTTTGAAATAGAACAAAAAAATAAGATGGTAAGAAAAAGAAATCAAACCTTCATAATATAATTATTATCAAAGGGTTTGAGGATTTATAATATATTTAATTATAATTCAAAATTGTTGGACATATACAGAAACAAAGTTTAATAACATAACTCACTTAAAACAAAAACAAAGTTAATTGCTTATTTCTTCAATTTGTTGAAGATTTTTCTTATAAATTATCATACACAAAACATGATTGGGTATTTTGAGATCAACCTTTGTAATTTTGTGGGTACTTAAGTCGTACCAAACTAGTGCACCGTCGTGTGTTTGAAAGAGTATATAACCCATATTCCTTGCTCCAATAGGTCTTGTAATGCAAGGTGAGGATCCAAGAGTGAAGAGTTTAGTCCATGTTTCTTTCTTACCAAGTTCAGTCAAAATTGATATATAAAATGTAGTGTTATATCCATAAGTCGACATCAAAGCAATTGACCCATTTAAGAGAAACAAGTACCACCGCATATAACCTATATTAAAATTATCACATATGTCTAAAGGTATGTCTAAAGGTGTGGGAGTTGTATAATATGTCTCATTCCTCATGTCAAATGACACCAAGCATCGATCCCAGGAGCGATCACCATCAATTCGACATAACCAATGACACATTCCGTCAAAGTAAAATTTACCATCAGTTCCATACTCAATTCCATACACTGCAGGAGTGATATCAATTTTAAGTTTTCTCCAAGAGTTACTTCTTATGCTATAAATCTCAAATAAGTGTGTGTAATCCCATTTAGTGTAACCATATTCCGGTATAGCTTCTTCAGGTTGCACACTTCTAATCACCTTATAATCATCTTGAATGCCATCATAACCAAAACCCAAATATGTAATGCTAACACAGGCATCAAGTGGTACATACTCAACTGGACTATGAGGAATGACCTTTAATTCACCAGTAGTTGGATTCCATAAATATACAGAGTGGTTCTGATGGATGAAAAAGCAAAGAATTCCATTAACACTAGAAGAACCCAAAAAATTCAATTCAGGAAAACAACCCTTTAGTGGATTTGGCCAGTTTAATTTGTCGACGTTTTGAAACCTCTCACCAGAAAGTAAAAAGAAGGAGGGCTTATGATTAGTTTCTGTGTCAATTTCTTTGAGACATAGAATGATAGATGTATCATCATAGAAGGAATTATGATTAGATATGAAATTAGTATGAAAGAGATCTACGAAAAGTGAATTTTCAAACAAGAGGGCCCATGATTTACATAGGCTTCCAAATCTCTTAAGAGATTTCAAAGGAAGTTTGACAAGAATCAAGAATGTCAGATCATCAGGTAAGTGATTATGACACTTTTGGGCCACAGACGTGTTCTCCATCTCGTCTCCATCTCTTGTTTATGCCAAAAGTTAATGACTTGCCAATGATCTTTGGTGTTCTCACTCCAAAGGTAAATGGGATGGGTAATGAGTTGGCAATGTTTGTTAACAAGATTCTTGATGGTGGCCTCTTCCAAGTACTCCAACTAATAAAGAAAAAAAATTAAGTGAACAAAGGAAATAACATGAAAAATAGGGATAAGTTAATTTGTTTACCTAATCATCCTTTAGGAAAAGAGTGATTTTGGTTCCCCTTGGGACATGTTGGGCATTAATATCCTTGGTAACAATAAATGAGCCATCGGGTTGAGATTCCCAAATATATTGTCTGAGGTCATTATACTTAGAGGTGATATTAACCTTTTCAGCAACCAAAAAAGAAGAGTAGAAGCCAACATCCAAATTATGGATCAAATCTAAAATAGAACATGCACTTAATCAACACAAAAAACTACAATTAAACAACATGTAATGCGAATGAAAATAGATCAAATCTAACGTAGAGTGGAAGCCAACACACACAAAATTACAATTAATCAACATGAAATGCGAACGAAAATGGAACATTGTCACCAACATACCATCCTTGGTCATGCCAATACCATTATCGATGACCAAAAGTGTTTTGTTTTCCTTTTGAGGGACCAATCTAATAAACAATTCATCATGTAAATTGTTCATGCCCGTGAGCCTCTCAAATCGACTTTTATCCAAAGCCTATAAAGGCATACATTGATTAATAACAATTTCAAAAAAGAAATGTACAAATATAAAATCAAATTTTAAGAAACAACATACATTACAAGCATTGTTGATAAGTTCGCAAAGGAAGATTTCTTTGTTGGAATAGAAAGTTCTTTTCATAAGGTTGAATATCTCGCTCATGTCTCCCTCCGAAACTAATGTCTGAACATTCTCCATTGTAATTGTTTTGTAATGATCAAAAATTAATTTGAAACAAAATTACTAATAACCTTCTTTTATATTCATTAACACATTCGCTAAGTATAACCACTTAATACGGTATCATCTTTAAAATTTACTTCTAATTAATTAATTTTAAAATAATTATTTAATTTTAAACTTTATTGAATTAATTTTTAAAGTTATTATTTAATCCTAATTATCTTCCATTTTAGTATTGTTTAATTTTTGTTGAATTATTTAAACATGAAATATTTTCTTTTACAATAAATTACTAATTAAGTCATTATCTTTTTAGAGCATAAAATAGAAGAATTTTAATTTCATTATTATAAATAATATTATTAAAAATATATTTTAAGTTATTAATAAAAATAAAACAAAAATTTATTGTGCGTTTCATGTTATATAATTATACTAATTAAAATATTTTGAAATTCTAATAATTAAATTTATTTGAATGTATTAGTATATTTTAGATAATATTTTATTCAATATAATTCTTCACTTAAGACAAGTGAATTTTTTTTAAATAAAATCAAAGATATTAAAAATATTGTTCACATTTAAAAACTTACTCACACTTTCTCTTATTCTTTTTCTTTGTTAAATAAATTAGTAGTGTACCATAGTTTTAGAAGGACAACTATTGTCTCCGCCAATAAATTGCTAAACCTCTTAGTGACTTCATTTGAATACTCTTCTAAGAAATTATGGTCTGCTTCATATGAAACATGTCGACTAAGAGTATTATTCATCATTTCTTCAATATACATAAATTAGATCCATCTTAGAGGTATATACAAAAGTGCTTGAACTAAAGGACTGTCACAATCACATCAACGTAGAGAATTTCTTCACCACGAAATATTCCAAATCTTATAATTAGGGATAATTCCTTTTAGTATAAGTGAACTTTAACTGTTAGAAGAAAAGAAAGGATGAAAATTGTGTATCTTATTCGATCATAAGGAAAGAGTACAATTGATATATATAGTCGTTTAAAATAATATAAAAATGGAATATAAATATAAATACAGAATATAAATATATGAACATAAATGCACATATATGAAAGGAAAATAAATTAAATCCAATATCCCTCTCAAGCTGCAGCATATATATCCTTAATGATAAGCTTGCACAACAAAGATTGAAATTGTGTCGGAGGTAAAGCTTTAGTATGAGTGTCCACAAGTTGGGCTAAAGTAGATAATGGGCAGGAGCTTAATTACACCAGCTTGAACTTTATCCCTTATGAGATGACAATCAATTTCAATATGCTTTGTCCTTTCATGCATGGTTGGATTATGTGCAATTTGTATAGCAGATTGATTGTCATAAATAAGAGGAACTAGGTTGTGGTAGAGGTTGTTTCAAATCATGGAGCAAATACATAAGCCATTGAATTTCACATGTTGTGGAAGCTAAGGCTCTATATTCTGCTTCGGTTAATGATCTAGATATAGTACCTTTCTTCTTGGATTTCCCGCTGATTAAGGATGCATCCATAGAACACATTAAAACTAGTCATAGACCTTCTAGTGTCAGGGCAAGCAGCCCAATCAGAATCACTAAAAGCCTTGAGAGCATGTTTTGTGTTGGAGGGAAAGAATAACCCTTGTCTTGGATTGTTCTTGATATATCTCAGGATCCTTATTACTGTTGCATAGTGTTCTTCCAAAGGATTAGGAAAGAAATTGACTGAGAGTACTAACAAGCAAAAGATAAAATCTAGTCTCGTGTTGGTTATATATAATAACCTGCCATGAAGTCTTCTATAGGCATGCACATCTGAATAGGGTTTCCCTTCTGTCTTGAAAATTTTGTACCTGGTTGTATGGGAGTAGAAACAAGTTGACATTCCAACAATCCTGCATCTTCTAGTAACTCTAGAGCATACTTCCTTTCTGACAAATTAATGCCCTAGTTGAGATCTTGCAATTTCTAAGCCCAAAAAATACTTGAGTTGGCCTAGGTCTTTAATCTTGAACTTTGCATTCAATAGAGCCTTCACAGTTTGGATTTCCTAGATGTCATCACCTGCCAAGACTATATCAGTCTACATAAACAAGTACGATGGTGATATGAGCATAATCACTTTTGACAAAAAGTGAATAATCTGATTTTAATTGTATGTAGCCCAAAGAAAGTAAAGTAGTTGTCAACTTGTAATTCCATTGTCTAGAGGCCTACTTGAGTTCCATATAAAGACTTCAACAACTTGCAAACTTGCCCTGGTTTTTCTGTTTTGTAGCCAAGAGGAAGAGACATGTATACCTCTTCATCTAGATCCCCATCTAAAAAAGCATTATTTACATCTAGTTGATGTAAATACCAATGTTTAGAAGCTGCTAAAGCCAGAACCAATCTTACTGTTGTGAGTTTGACAACAGATGAAAAAGTCTCAAAGTAATCTAAACCTTATTGTTGTGTGTAGCCTTTGGCTACTAACCTTGCCTTGTATCGTTCATCAGCATGCCTCTTTATTTTGTATACCCATTTACATCCGATAGGTTGCTTTCCATAAGGTAGATCAGTCAAAATCCAAGTTTTGGTATTTTCTAAAGCTGCAATTTCTTGATCCATGGCATTTCTCCAACAATCATGTTTGATGGCTTGGTTATAGGTTTTAGGTTCACTAACTTGGGAAAGATTAAGGACATATGATTTATGAAGAGATGATAATGCATCATATGAGAGATATGAAGAGATAGGATATAAAGTACCTGTGGATGATTGAGTGGCGAAAGAAGTAGATAACATGGTTCAATGATAGTCCTGTAGATAAGATGATTTATGTGTTGGCCTGGTTGATTTCCTTTGGAGAGTAGTAGTGGCAGGTTCAACAGAAACAGGTTGAGGAGGAGGAGATGTAGGTGGTAAAGAGGGTTGATGAGTAACTTCTGAGAAAAGAGGTGATGGAGAGGAAATGATTTTGGTGACAAAGTCCAAGGAATGTTGTGTATCAATAGGTGAGTGTTTGTCACTAGTAAGAAAAGGAAATATGTTTTCATAAAATACTACATTCCTTGATAAAAAAATTTCCCTTAAGTTAAAATCTAACAAAAGGTAGCCTTTCACTGCGGTTTTAAAACCAAGTAAAACAAATTTTCTTACACGAGGTTGAAATTTTGTTCTATGAGCTTAAAGAGTTGAAGCATAGCAAAGTGAACCAAAAACATGTAAGTAATGTTAGGTTTAACATTGTGTAACAGTTGAGATGGAGAAAAATATGCCAAAACTTTGGAAGGTAAAAGATTAATGAGTTGCATAGCATAACGAACAGAAAAAGACCAAAAAATTATGGGCAAATGAGATTGAAACATTAAAGATCTAGCAACATTGAGAATGTGTTGATGTTTTCTCTCAACAACTCCATTTTGTTGAGGTGTTTCAACACAAGATAATTGATGTTGTATCCCTTTTTGTCTATAAAAAGTTGTCATTGCAAACTCATTACCATTATCTGATCTGATAGCTTTTACATCAATGCCAAATTGTGTTTTGATATAAGAAACAAAGCCAATAAGTTGTAATCTTGTATCTGACTTACTTGCCATCAATTTAATCCATGTGAATCTAGACCTATCATCCATTATAGTTAAAAAATATTTGAAACCATCAACAGAAGAAGTACAATAGGGCCCCCGTATATCAACATGAACTAAATCAAAAGGAGCTTTTGAAACAGTAGTACTTAATTGAAAAGACAATTTTCTTTGCTTAGAATAGTGGCAAGTATCACAATGAGTGTATTTTGTATCAGGTAAAGTGGCATACATGATACGTAGTTTGATATAACAAGAAGAAGAAGGATGCCCGAGTCTAGAGTGCCAAATATCTATATAGTTAGGGCTTATTGTAGAACAAGCAATAAAATTCTCAGGAGTAATAGTAGTTGGTAAACCAAGGGGTGCAAATGCAGGAACTATCATGACATACAAGTCATCTCTTTCTTCAGCTTTCCCAATCATTTTCAGGGTTGACTTGTCCTGTATTTCACATGAAAATTCAGAAATGGTAATTTTACAAGAGAGAGATTTAGTTAATTTTGTGACCGAAATAAGATTGACTGAAAAATTAGGAACAAACAAGACATTATGTAAAGTAAGATGTGGGTCAAGAGAAACTGTGCCAGAAAAATGAGCAAATGAAGAGTTCTTATTGGGTAGAGATACTATAATTGGTGAGATTCTATGATAAGAAATAAAATGAGACAAAGATCTAGATATATGATCAGTAGCACATGTGTCTAGAATCCATCGGGAATAGATATTACCTTGATTTTGAAAAGAAGTGGAAACATTATTAGAACTCACTAGACCAATAGAACGTGTGATTGTGGGATTAGATTGAGGAAGAAGTGTCAATAGACCATGAATTTTCTCTTGAGAAAGTCCTAGAGTTGAGGAATGTGACTGCACCTGAGAATTATTAGAAAAAAGAACAATTGCAGAAGCCATTGAATTTTACACCCCCAAATTGGACAAAAATGGCAGAACCCGAATCCTCAAAAACTCTTTCAGATTCCTCAAAAATCAAATCCAAGGTTACAAGTGATGAAAGCACCCAATTGTTTCTCATTGAAAACCCTAGAAAGCAAAGTCAAAACATAAAACATAACGATGCGAGAGTATCAGAGAGAGTAGCCATAGAAGGAGAAAAAATTGTAGGAAAGCCAAGAACGAAAGGTAAAAGATGGAGATCTTGGTAGTAACAGAACTGGTTGCGGAAGAAGAACGTGATTAAGAATTAATTATCTTATGATACCATGTTAGAAGAAAAGAAATGATAAAAATTGTGTATCTTATTCGATCACAAGGAGAGAGTACAATTGATATATATAGTTGTTTAAAATAATATAAAAATGGAATATAAATATAAAAACAAAATATAAATATATCAACATAAATGCATATATGAAAGGAAAATAAATTAATTCTAATATTAACCATCTCATGTTTCAAAATTTTAGTAAATTCGTACTTGATGCATAATCTAATCCTTTCATCTTGAACATATTATTTATATTGTCAAGTTATTTGAATAAATTTTTCAACTCCTATGACAAATATTTCCTTCAAACCTCTTCTACTATTGTAACAACATGGTTGGATGGGTTCTTTGGTCATGTGTAATATTCAGTGAATTAATAATTAGAGGTTGATAAAAAAAAGTCAAGCAACTTCAAATGTTTAATGTCAGCAAGTGCAGCAAATAACTCAAAATTCTACATCACTTACCACCTTACTGGTTGGTTCTTGGAGTCTGTGCATCTAATAAAATTTTAGGATTAACAACCCAACCCTCGAGCTGCCGCGCTTCGATATTGCCGAGCTAAGGCTGTCGAGGATGTGACTTTCACATAATACTGGTTTTTTTATGTTCAACAACAATTTCTTAATCTATTACAGATAGGTTTGAAGGATAGTGTTAAAGTTAATTACGACCTAAGTAAGCAACAAAACAAGGTTGAATCTTGGTAGTTTTGGCATTAACCTATAGTGTTCATCGAAGTACGTTTGATGAACTGGTATTAAGCATACATTTCAACTTAGTATGTTTCTCCGAAGCAACAAAATTAGTTCTATAGTGTATGAGTTATACATGCAACCTGCATCTGGTGCCTGCTAGACAGAGATTACTTTAAATCCTAAACCCTAAACTCTATTAATTGTAAAATTAAAAAATTTCAACTTGATCAAAGGTGAAGGAAATGAGATGCTAGTTTATGTACCTTTTACTCACCTATATTCATATTTGAAAGACAATTTAACACATTTTGGAGTTAATTCTCATCTTCACAAGTTGCAATGAAGTTATTGTTTTATGCACTTTTTTCTTTGACACTCATTTAGACTCACTGTACCATTGGAATAAATTCACTAACTACACTTTTTTTTCTGATACACTTATTGGATGAAATTCACCAAAAGTTACTAGATTTTGAGTATGTTTTCTTGTTTGATCAGTCTGACTCATGATTTTGTAATTTTTAATAAATTTAACTAATAATAAATAGTGTGTTATGAGTGCATCAAATGCTGTGTTATTACCACTCTTGTATAAATTAATGGCAAGGTGTTAACATTGTGTGATAATCATTTTTAAAACCAGTTTATTTCTATCAATTTTTGTAAGTTTTTGGAGGTAATCAGTTTTGTTATGGCTGGATGTTCATAAAATCTTGTACTTGTTTCACTCTAACTTCTTTAAATCTGTCTTTTAGTGCGAAAATGAAAGGATGTAACTAAATCTTTGGTATTTTCATGAGAATTCATATAATATTATCATCTTGAAGGCTAATGATGAATTCATTTTGTTTTCATTTTCAGAAAAGGATGCTCAACATTACATGGTAGTGGTTAATACAATTCTTTTCTTAGCTTATTTGTATTGTTCGCGTGAGGATAGTCCAATTTGGATGATTTTTGCTACTGTGAAAGTGTATGCAATGGAGCATTCAATCCAGTTATAAATATTGATAAAGGAAGCTTGCTTGAAAAACCTTGAATGAGAACAACTAACTTTGAATGCACATCACATGGGTAACATGCCAAAGAAGCTAGACTAAGTTGAAGATGTAACCTGAAATTAGTCTAAGTCTAACTTGAAAAATTATATTTACCTAATTTTTATTAGTCTTGTAATCTTTCTTCAGCTAGTTTAGGCAGTTCGTACTTAGTTTTACCTATTATTAACAGTTTTAATAACTTGTTTTAGACAATTTATAGGTTTTATAGTTTTAAGGCTCTTAGTAGCCTATATTAGGCTTATTCTATACAGAAATTGTGTGCTTTATAAAGTTGTAAGGGCTATGGATGGAGTGACTTTTTTATATCGACTCTGTATTAATTCAAATCTATTGACAAATATGAAAACTGAATCATAAAACAACCTAAATAGTTCCGCATGCCTCAATCATATAATTTTCACCCAAAGAAAAACCTTCAATATTATATGAAAACTATAATTTAATAACTTCAAAAAAAAATAATAAATTAATTTCACATCACTAATTAAAAATAATAAAAAATTAATTACAACAATAATAGTGTTTATTGTCCTGACTGAAAACAACATATATAAGTAGACACTATGTACTTGAAATTCCTAACTCTACTGTTCCCTCCATAACACATGTCTTCCATGCTTTGCACATGAGATATGTTTACAATTAGTTAGGCAAGTTAGCATGTGATATGTCCATTAATTATAATAAAGAAATATAAGTTGAAACTGTTTATAATTTAAAATGAAATTAATAATATATAATATTAAATATAAATATTAAGAAAAATAGGGAGAAAAATATTTTCATTAGTAATATTTTCATTAGAGCAGGTTTACTTAATTCCTGAGTTGATTAAAAAGTCTGTTGATTTGAAATCACAGGATGGGTAGATGTAACAGATGAGGAATTTATTTATAAATTATGTTACTCTATTTCTTTTTATTCGTCTCTAATGATTTATTGATGAATCGCCAATTTTGAATTGTATCTTTGAAGTAGGATTTTTTATCTTCTTTTTTCTCTCAAAAATGGAAATTTAGGGAAGTGCTTTATAAACATATGTATAAAAAAGCGAAAATAGAGTTCAAAGATTTTAGCTTTCCTTATTCAAGATCAAGGAAAGATTTTAGCTTTTCTTACTCAATGATTTTTCGGTAGTTTCAGAAAACTCCTGGTAATTATCGACAGTTTTTCAAAACTCTTGGAAATAGGAACGGTTTCATATAATCTCGGTTAATTTCAACGGTTTCAGAAATCCATGGAAATAGTGACGATTTTGTAGAAAACCGTCAATAATTTTGTAACGCTGATTTTTCCAATAATTTTTGTAACCGCGAAAATGTATTTTTTGGGGGTTTTATTCCCTGTAACATAAAAAATAACCTCTACTAAAATTATAGATTTTTGTAGTGAATAGTATTATTAAAAATATATTTTAAGTATAGTAATAAAATAAAACAAAAATTTATTGTGCGTTTCATGTTATATAATTATACTAATTAAAATATTTTGAAATTCTATTAAATATAAAACGATAGATTTTGTTAAATATAAAATGAGATTTCTACTTATGCTTCTCAACTATTGATACATTACATATGTAAATTACAAACTTGACACAAATTGCTTTCTCCAGAATGCAAAACTATTTATATTCTACTGTTGAAAACAAAAAGCCACATATCATACCTTCATTTTTCAAGGTGAGTTTCAACTGCACTTTTATCAGCAGTTTTATTTGTTTTCATGTTTCCATTTCCTTTTTCTTTTTCTACTCGTACTAATTTATAGCCCAAAACAACATATCAAATCGAGAGAAATGACGAAAACTTGTCATGTAAGCTACTTGCTACTCTTTGTCCCTGTAGATTCTCTTATATGTAAGTTATTTTTACTCCACCATCTCAATCATAGTTATGAATTTAGAATAACAGTGCAGAGCTACTGGCCCAGAAAATGGGATAGTAGGATGGTGGATAGTTATGTCACTTACATTGGAAATCCAAGTTAGTTTTTTCTCTCTACTTTCAATCGTTCATAGACACCTAGTGGTTGTTTTTCCAAGTTCCATGACTTCAAATTTGTGTGAGGTCAATCAATTTTCCTTGTGCTATTGGTAGGAAAAGATGAAGAATTGTAATTGTATTGGGGTCCATGTTGTTAGTATCTATGAAAGGCATATACTGCAAAGTACCAATTTCGTCATTATGGTTACAATTAGGTCTGCTTTTGTATCATGATGACTACTTATATGTAAGAATAAGAGTATCAATAATGTTGTCCACTCTTATTAACAATGGGTGCTTAACCAATATTGTTAAATGCTTTTGATGATATCACCATTCTTATTGTCTGCCATAAACAACCATGTCTACAATATCCCTTCACTGCATAATATCTCAACCTTTACTCTGTTAATAATTATTTTATAATATGTGTAGATATTAGTTTTTTAATTTGTGCAATATCTTTCTTCATGTACCCAAAACTAAATATTAGTAGACCCAAAACTAATAAAATAAGACTTAAACAAAATTATTAATAAAATCCTAAAATTTAAGCTTATCCCAACAAACTCTCCCATAAACTTAAATTCTTCCTTCCTTTATTCTGCTTTCTATGTACATCATCTCACATCGGGTTTGCTTCTTTCAATCAGATTTGACTTCTTCTTCTCCTTATAGCTCTCATATCTTTTACCTTTGTTGACCTCTTTAATGCTTTGACTGAATTTGTTATATGTCTGACTTCTCAATAACCTTGACCAACTCGTTTCTGACCTTATAGCTGACTGGACATTCCAGTTTGCATAAACACTACCCAATTACACAATCCGACCACTCATCATTCGGATGAATAACAAAGGCCTCATGGACGGCCGGTTTCAAGATGTTGGTCGAAGAAGTCGATCAACAAAGATTAGGATTAAGGTAAGTAACCATTAAAGCTATTGGGTTGAATTTGGACCGTGATTAAATTTTCACTAATCCCAAGTCCATAGCAAAAATTATAAATACAGGTCAAAGGTCAATGGTAGATAGGTTGCATTTACTGCACATTTATCACTGTTCTCATACTAACTTTGGCATGGAGAATCTTTGACAGGTTCCCCCGGACGATTGGAGTAGACAACAAAAATTAGAGCGAGACCTGACGGCAAGAAGACAAAATATAGAGGTATTTGATAGCTCAGTCCCAACAACCGAAACAATTATTATTATTGTTATTATATAGATGTTATCTGATTGTAATTTCATTTGACAAGATTTTGTCTTTATAAAGGAATACAATAACGACCAAATAACCTCTCGTGAGACACGGTTTGGTGTCTCTGTTTTATGTGCCTTGTCAATGAAAAATTCCACGGAATGGTAAGTTAATTGCATATTTTATTTTGTTTTTTTGGTTTCCATAAAATCAACATACAATCATACATGATCTTCAAAGGCTTTAACATAAGGATGAGCTAAAAAGTGCAAGCCTCCACAAAAAAAAAAAGCTTGTAATATATGTTATTTTAAGATTTTGAAACTTCCATGTCAAAGGTGATGTTAAATTGACATTTATTGTCTTTTACGAGACTTCGATTAATGTCTATTCAATTTATAGCATACATTAATGTCACATGTTATAAAGACAATAGAAGCAAATTTGGGGTTTGTCTTTTTAAAAAATTTCACCAATATTTTCTTTCACTAAATCTTGAAAAATCAATATACAATACAATATACATTACAAAAAATACAGAATTTTCTAAGTACTTTGAGCCTCTCAAATAAAGCATTAAAGTGTGAAAAAATTGGTGAAAATTAATATGAAAACAAAAGTCATACCTTAAACGATGAATTTTCTAAAATTTAAGAAACTTTAGCCCCTTTAGGAATTGGTCATGGCGTCCATCACCCCATTTCCAACAACTTTCAGTTTTGGAGTGTTTCTATCAAAGGTCCATAACAAAAGTTATGATCTTTTGAAGTTTTCACCACCAGATATTGAATATATGAGCAAGAGCTCAACTATGAACACTCTACAAAACCTTAAAACAAAAAAAAGATGAGAAAACATCAATCTTAAAGTCGTCACCATTAAATAACCCTGAAGTCTTGAGAACATACTTTAGAACGCACTAGGAAATGCTACTCGAAAACCAATCGGTAGAAACAAGAAAAATGTTATAGATGGAAGCAAAATAAATAAATTAATGTGAATGAAAATTAAAGAAAAATCACACTAGACCTCATCGTCATGACCGTAGTTGTTGGGGGATCTTAGTGGAAGCTCGTGCAAAGAGAAAAATGAAATTGACGTCAGATATATGATGCACTCACGTTAAATTTGACAAATTATTTACTAAAAATGATATCACATACTTTTAGCGTTGGATATCACTAATGTCAGAATGACAAGGTTAAAAGCTTTTTTTTGTTAAAAAGTTTATTAAATTAAGCTTCTATATGCACGTAAGTGCTTAGTATTTTATGTATTATCTTCTCAAATGAAATTTCTCCTTATAACAACTTTATGATTATATAATATAAAGAAACTTCGTAGAATTTATACTAAAAAACTGTTCTATCTCGTTTGCTTAATTTGAAGAGATTGTAATTGAATGTATAAAAAGAGAGTTTATGTACTCAAATAAACTAAAAGTGACATAAAACAATAATTATAGTTGTGATAAAAAAACAGAAATGTTAACAATAAGAGTATTAAATTTTACTTAAACAAAAAAATCAATTATTAGTTTAAACTTTGCATTAGATATTACAAAAATATATTAAGTCTGACGTTTCGGTACCAAATTAACGTTACTATAAAATATGTCAACTGTATACAAATATTTAATTATTCATATTTTACATTTAAAATATCAATTATCAACTTAAAAAATGGTTGTTATTATATTATTACTACTATTATTGTGATATAAATTAAAGTTACGTCGGTTTAATATGACTTAATATATTGTGATATAAACAGAAGTATGAACAATTTCAAAATTACGATATTTTTTGTAATTTTGGAGACAAAAGTGTAACATTTAGAAGCTTTTATCTATCTATGTATAGTTTTGGGGAGATTGTAATAAAAAAAGGAGACCAAAATATACCACTCACCAAGAGGAAAAAGTAAAACAAAATAATATGATTTTGTTATCTATGTTGGTACACAAACCTTTCTTTTAACTGACCCATTAAAAATACTTGTCATTAATGAACTGGACGAAAGACAATCCAACAAACCAAACACACTCTATCTTCATTTATTTCCATCAGGATATAATTGGTATTTCAAAGACTATGGGCGTAGGAAGAAAACAGGGGAGTGCAGGAAGCAATAGTCAGTTACAAGTAGTTGTTGAGTAATGGATGGATTGGACTTACATGACAAGGTTTTGGTCACTCCCAGAAGTTAATTAAGAAAATTATCTCTCTGAAAACAATTATCTTTTTGGGGACAACTGTGTTTGTTATAATTTATAATATCATATTTACCATTCTATTATATATATTTATAACATCATATTTAATGACTAGCATATATAGTTTTTTTATTCTTTCAAAAAACTAAATATATGTTGAGTAAAGTGATTATTTGTCGAATAAAAGAAATATAAATTAGCAACAAAGATAAAATAGTTAAATACCGGAAAAGATTGAGTAATATGAGAAAATGCATGAAAGTATTATACTATAGTATAGTGATTAGAAATTGAAATTACAATCAATATGTGACTAGAATTATTAAACATAGGGTATGTGAAGTGCCGACGATGTATAAAACTAGTAACCATAATAATAAGGTTGTATAGGCAAAAACCCTAAAAAAGGTTGCATTTGAGGTGAGAAAGCAGGAACTCCATGTGGAGTGATTTGTAAGTAACCTGTAGTGTAAACCATAGGATTGCTTTGTCCGACACCATAGCCATAAGCTTCATCAGGAAAAGTAGCAGGTGCACACATGTAACAGTAGGGATAAGCATTAGGGTTCATTGCATGAGGATTCGTCTGTTCAGCCTTTGAATAGTCTCTACTTTTGTCACCAAAAGGCTAAATTCATGAAACAAAAATAATAATTAAAAACTTTAAAATTAAGTCAACACATTAAAAAGAAATATCTGTCAAGTGTGAAGAACAACAGAATCAATTCTGATAAAGAAAAAGGTATTATTTGTAAGAATAACGTTTTCCCTCATGAAGACTACTAACTCGTACCTTTACATTGATATCAGTGTGACGAGAGTATGCCAAATGAATCTTACAAGAGCCACCACCATATATACAGTGACCCTCAAGAATATTTTTTGCAGCTTTTGCTGTTGCCACATCTGCATCACCAGTAAAACCAAAAGATGATGTCTCAATAAAAGGAGAATTTCCCTAAATTCTATGTTAAAATAAAATCTATAATGTTTAATTACTTTATCCAATATAATAATAATAATAATTAACTTCATAAAACAAAATAATATCCCAAGAATTTGAAAAAACTGGTAAAAACTATCCGTATAAGAAAGAAAATAAGGGAATACTTTTGTGAAATTTGAAATATACATACTAAAAATAAGTCCATAATGTGAAGTGCTTGAGTCAATTAGGATTGATACCATGGTACTGAATCAGTGCGTGAGTTCGACCGTTCTTTTTAAATATATAAATTTTGTGCACAGTTCCAATTTCAGAGAACACCTGCAACATACATATATATATATATATATATATATATATATATATATATATATACCAACTGCTTTAGTATAAAGATAAAAAATTGAATGAAATTGAGGAACAGAAACTCACCCCATGAAGAACATCTAAAGTGACATCATGGACCATATTCTCGAATGAAACTAAAAGAACATGGTTGTCAGCAGTTCGAGGTATTGGCTGAACATCATAAATCATTAGCACATAACATATGATAAACAAGAACATAAATTCATCAAAGAAAAGTAGTAAGAAAATACCTGCAATGCCCTTGCAATAGTAGCCTGGTTAACAGGAAGAGTAGCATTTGTGTAGTCCCTGCAAAATCATAACACAAAAAGTATCTAATAAAATCGTGTAAAATTATGAGCTTTTAATGCGAACATGCAAATATAGAATGCCTAAAAAGAAAGTAGTAATTGAATGTGTATATATATCTATATTCTTCTTACTGTGCAAAAGAAGCTCATTCATGCAATTACATATTCTATAAAGCAACAGTTAATTAATTACAACTTCCCATAGAAAGGATATTCCAGAAAACCATTTGCACATTAACTTAAAATTGCATAATTAGATCCTTTTTCTTATTTCTTCTTCCTTAAATAGCTTGATTTTGTAAAACAAACTTAATAAGGAAAGTATCACCCAAAACATGGCCATTTGGGATTATGGCATAATCAACCACAGATTAGAAGAAAAAGAAAATTATAAAATGTAGTTGTGCATTTTTCAAATTCAAATACCTTCCATAAATAGATATTAAAAGGAGATTATAAATTCTATTAAGGACATCTAAATAGTCCGTATATTAACTCTTTTCTATAGTTTCCACAAGAGAAAAGTAATTTTACAATAATAACTAATTTTACTCCGTGCTTCTTGAAACAAGATTCCATTCAAAATACAAAGTTATACTATATATTAAGAAATCAATTTAAACCTAATTTATCTTCATATAACAAATTTAACAAATTTATTAGATGAAGATTCATTTATATATTTTGTAAATTAATTTTATCTTTAGTGAATATATATAATTTTTTACAAAGAAATTAAAGAAAACAAAATTAAGATATGATGATTTATGTTTGATGTGCATCATTACCTGCTACGATTAGATTGGAACTTAATATTAAGATCTCGATGGCCTGAGTATGCAATGCGAAAGTTACCATCACTAATACGGTCTGGCAGCAAGGACCTGGATGCAAGAGGCATAAATAAGCAAAATTAAGATTTATTTAGAATTAATCACCAAAATTAATTACGGATCGATGAATGAGAAGATCAAATTAAAGAGGAAAGGTAAAAACTCTGCATGCCTAGGTATTTTTTTTCCGTCCAGTGCTTCCTTAGCAGAAGAAGCAGATTCAATATCAGCAAACTGAATCAAAGCCTGCCCAAAAATAACAGTGAATATATATACAATGATGGGATATTAATTACACAGTATTTATCTGAATAATGAGATAGGATTTTCCATACAAAATTTATCGGAAATATTTAATAATAATGAGCTTCTTATCAAATCTATATAAAATTTTAATATCATTTCCAATTCAAAATCTTAGTATAATAAATTTTATGAACTCTATATTGCTTAACAAATTTTTATATACTTAATACTTGCGGTTGAATTTTCTAATATCAAGTAGTTTCTACAAATCTCTTAGTATTATATCTTAACAATGACACAAGAAGCTCATATATTACTAATTCAACTAACCTGGAAACCTGCGTTCTTTTCAAATGTTGAGATTTTTTGTACGAAACCATATTCAGAGAATACCTGAAGAAAAAGTGAAAAAAAAAAGAATATGCTAACCCCAATTAGCAAACATACATTAAAATAAATAATAAGAGGTTATAGAACAAGAAATCGCAAAAGTTGACCATCTGCCATTGCCTTAGCAATTATCTGTCTAAAGTGAATTCAAAATTATATGGAATTATTCTGGTTAAAAAATTATGATTAAGAGCCTCGGGATTTATGGCAATGTTACATTCTAATAGTTGTACTTTCGAATTTCATTTGAGGAAAATTCAAGGAAGGAATCAACTTGGATGGTATCTAGAGTTTTTATAGGCTATGGATCTAAAAAGAATTGAAATGAGGGATTCAACATTCGTAAGTAATCAAATGATTTTAGGAGAAATGTTCTCTTTCTTGTTCTTCAATTTATAGAGAAAATAATTAAATATATATTTTTCAATAAGATTTTTTTCCTTTTTTTGTATTTAGTTGGTAATTAATAAATATATTATATAGAACTCGAACATAAAAATAATATCTATTTACTACATCATAAATATTTCTCAATTTCCTTCATACTCTATTTGAAACTATGAACTAATAATCCTCCAAAATATCTCCCCTTACACATACTCCTAAAGTACAAAATTAGAGAATTTTCTAATATACAAACATAAATGTATGTAATTCAAGATGAGTAAATTTCATTATTTAGAGTTAATGATAGTTCAAATCAAATAACATGAAGAGTGACTATGAAGAAGGGGATAGTTATTTCATGTCTAATTTGTTGTATGAGATTTCTACTAACATTATGTATTTGGAAATATCTTAGAAAATAAGAAATGAACTGCATGAAATATATGTAGGTGATGAAAAGGCCAAGGGTTTTGACTTTTAATAGAGTTTGAAATGGTAAAAATGAGGAAGAATGTCAATGAGTAAACTTTAAAATTGTCCCATTTAATGAATCAACGAAGTTGTAAAGAACAGAAAATTGTTGATTAGCCTATAGAAAGTTCTTGATTTGGCTACTAAAAAATTTGAAGTTAATTGAATCTAACCTAAAGAGCAATTTTCCTCTTTCCAAACAAGCAAAAGAAAAAATTATTTGTCAATAAGTTGTTAATGTAAGACAATAGTTCAAAATCGGAGTAACATTTTTAAGCAGTAGGAACATAGAGTGATCTAATACTTATTTAAGTAGATTTAAACTCAATCGTGATATGTAAAAAAATTTGAATTCATTGGTGAACAACCAGAAATTAAATGCACTAGTTTAAGCCTACTCAAACATGAAGTTCATATTGAAATATTGTGTGGTGTATTAATAATATTTGCACAAGCAATAGTACAAGAGTCTTATCTTATTGGGACAAAACTATCAAAACCAAACTCAAACTTATAAATGAAGAAATTGTTGAGGCATATGGGAAAGATACACTTTCAAATCTTAGAATGAAATGGCAAGCCTTTTGCATTAGCTTTCATTTCCCACATGTACCCAAAAAGTCATTATCTTCCTTAAACATTCAATCTTGATTCATTGAATAAGTTGATTTTACTTGACTACACACCAATCCTCATAAAGTTGTTTAACCATTGTCATCCTTTTATCTTATTCAATACATTATAAGTGGAGAACTTAACTGATTTGATATATTTTTTTACACTTAAAATGTATAAATTTGATGTATTCTTAAGTAAATTAGACCCCCTTAGCTTAAAGATAAATAATGTGGTACTGATAATTAGTTAAGTGTGATTTTAATGATTTTTTTATGAAAATGTAAATTTTTGTAGAGGCATTAAGAAACAAAGCAAGGCATTGAGCCATGGAAAAACCTAAATTGGTCCAATTTGCATAGCTAAATTGGTCCAATTTGCAGAGCTTGAGCACTAAGACGAAGAGTTGAGCCTAAAGAGAATACCTCAAAAGTTGAACACTAAAATAAAGGATGTCACAAGAAAATCTTGCATAGAAGGAAACCTCTACAGTTGAGTTGAGTACTGAAGGCTAGAATTGAGCATCAACTTTTATTTCTCTAACAACATAATGTTGCTATGTTTTAGGGAGCTCTCTCTTAGACCATTTTTGCTCAATTTTCTCTATTTCCTTGGTAACATTTTGATAGAGTTATGAGAGTGAAAAATAATTCCATATGTTCATAACTAGAGTCATCATCATGAGTGGCTAAAATCTCTTGTATTCATGTTTAATGCAGTCTTTTCTAATTCTCTCTACTAGTGCTGATTTATTTATATATATATATATATATATATATATATATATATATATATATATATATATAATTATTCTTTTATTTAGTGTTAATGGTTTGATTTATGCTTGAAGATTGATGAACTGATTCATCTTATTTAACTAATTTATATTGATTTGGAAAACTACTTAAATCTAAGGTCCACTCAAATGATGTAATGTGTTTGAATGTTGGGAATGAAATTGAATGCTTGAGTTAAGTCATGCACTTAAATCAAGGGTTCATTCATTAGTAGTTGAGGAAATGATTGAAATCCTTATATTTCTAAATTCCTTGGAATTGATTTAGATTTAGCCATTCACTTTTAATGACACTAGATAACTGCATTATTTTATATTTAATCAGTGGTACGTAGTCTGGTTGAAGAAGATAGTTGAAGTTCAATCTTAATATGGTTATCTATATTAGTTATTTCAATCTTATTAGTTCTTGTCTCAATTCTTCACTCCATCCAAAAATATTTTTTTTTTCTTAGTGAATGTATCTTGAAAGAATATTTGAATTCCCTTTCTTGACTATTGTTGGTTCTTGTATCCACTTCTTATTTATAAGCATACCTTAAAACCAATTTTTTGTCATCCTTTTCCAGATGATCATTGATCCTAGTTATCTTAACCATCAACTAGTTGAAATCATGAAATCAATCAAATAAATGCAATGTAATTGGATTAAGGTTTGAAGAACTAATGGATAGCACTTTATGCATGTCCTCCAAAGAGGTGAAATCAAATTCATATAATCTTTTACCAAAAATAAAATTTTCTTGATTCAAGACTTTCCAAAGCTTCAAATGTTTGTTATATAAATCATGAAAAGGATATATTTTGTCTTCCTTAACTGGCAAGAGCTTACCATCGAAATGGTTCTTGCATATATTTAAAGACAAACTATATATGTATTTATTGGAGATTCCATATCTAAGACAAGTTTATATTATATAGGTAGTACAAACTCCACCTTACATGATGGTTTTATAAGATTTAGTTAAGATTAAAAGTGTAAATTTAAAATTTATTATAAATTAGTTTCTATAAAATTAAGTTAAAATTTACTTCTTAACCATTTTATCTCTAATCAATACTTTTAACATTTAACTTTTCCCAAATCGAACTCAATGGACAACTATATGACTTACCAAACGCATGTTATCAATGCTTACATCTCCAGCTTTCACATTTTCCATGGTTACCAGAAGGATATTTCCTTTTGCGAATCTGGTAACAATAATTTCTGGTCTATCAGAATACTGGACATAAATATTTTTGCCATGAAGTTGAACACGATCTGGAGACAAAGCATAATTTGAAACCATTGAAATGGCTTCATTTATATTTGCCTGTTAAACATTTAAACTTAACATGTGAGAAGAGAACCCTGAGTTCAAAAATCAACAGGACAAATTAGAAAGTATCTGTCATTTATTATAATTATTATGATTATATTCATCCATTTAACTTCATTCATATTCTACAAAATGAAAAACTAAAAGGGTCATTACATTCTATCCTAAATTGTTTCCATAAATCTCATAATCTAATATCTAGTTGAATCTTCTTCTATAAAGACCTAGGAAGCAACATTACTAAATGTCACACACCGATGTTAATTGGATTCATATCACTATATATATATATATATATATATACCATAATATCAAACATTCATTACACACCATTCAACTTTCTATAGCTTTTATCTGATCGATCTGTCTCTTCAAATACTTGTGTTAATTTAAGTTAAATAAGTATATCTTATGTTTGTCTCACTGAAAATAATAATAGAACATGCATTCATGAGTAGAAAAGAGAACATAAAACATACTTCAATATGAAAGGGTGAAAGAACTTACAAACTCAGCGAAACCCTGGTTCTTATTGGGGCCAACATTGCACAAAAGATTAACAACTTTACCAAAAGGACTACACAACTCTATGAGATCTTCATGAGAGCACTGTTCAGGAAGGTTTCGAAAGTGTACCACCTTCGAAGCAGACACTGTTTCGTTAATTCTAAGGGAGGAAGCCATGAAATTAGAGTGAATGAGCAAAGTGTTTGATGAAAGGAGAGAGAAATGTGTTTTGGATTCAGAGAAAAGTTTGAGAGTGACTAGAAAGTGTTTGTGAAGAATATATGTTAGAAACAATACACTGAAGAAAGATAGAGACAAAGATATCCTACAAACAATGACTGGACAGTGAACTCATTAATCATGTGAGTTTGTTTTAATTTAGTCATAACGGTTAAGAAAAATCATAAATGCTTATTAATTTAATCTTTTTACTTAATTAGTGTTTCAGGAAATTAATTAGTGAATTATATATAAATTTTTACTATTTAATTAAAGATATTTAATTATTCTTATACGTTAAACTTTCGATCCAATCATAGCATAGGTAGATTAAATTGTATGCATTATTTAAATAAAGTCATATGACTGAGAAAATTTATGTATATTAAAATTTTTTTATTAAATTTTGATATTAGGGAATTTATTTAATACATGATATATATAAGTTTCTTTTGAAAAACATTTATTTGTATTTATTTGTATTTGTGGATTAAAACTTTCCATTGAAAACCAATATAGGTTTTATGGTTAGTGGACAAATTTATTATATATTATATTTTATAATTGATGAAAGTTTGATTATATATATATATATATATATATATATATATATATATATATATATAGGGTTTGCTAACGCGCGCACGTCTGTTTTTCAGTTTGGTACATTTTAGCAATGTGTACCGGATTTTAGTAGACAAAAATACCCTTATAGATAATGAATTCTAACTTTTAAGGTTAAGGGTATTTTAATAATTTTCATTCTTAAAATTAAAAAAAAAATCCCTCAAATCCTTAGTCACCTCCCTTATTCCTCTCAATCTTTTCTCTTTCATCTACCTCACTCCAATATTTTCTCTCTGTCATCCTATGGTAG
Source organism: Vigna umbellata (assembly GCF_029865625.1). Lineage (NCBI taxonomy): Eukaryota > Viridiplantae > Streptophyta > Magnoliopsida > Fabales > Fabaceae > Vigna > Vigna umbellata. Next base: position 34,577,563 of record NC_142167.1, on the reverse strand, counting down.
CCCAACTGAAAAAAATCAGAAACATTGGTAGTTAAACAATCTTACAAAAAATGATTTTATAATGAGTTTTCATTTTATAATTTTTGTCTTATATAATTTATCCAATTTTCACAAGCATAAAGGAATTGGTAATTGACTTGGAAAAAATAAAAAATACTCGTTGTTAAATAATTTCTTAAAAAAAATGATTTTATAAGATGAGAGATTTTAAACCTATAGCGCATAATAATAAAATATTCTTTTTTCTATTAATTTTACAGTATCATAAATATTACATTTAATACATATTCTATCATATTAAATATAATATATAATTATCATAAATGTACATTTAATATAAGATTAATTATATTTTTCTTCATATTTTTACTATTATGTGTTTTCATTTTCTCATCAACTTTAATTATATTTAATTATATTTCGTTCTTTCTTCTTTTAAAAAATGACGGATTTAGTTTTTCACAACGAATATCATATCGTTTGTTTTTTTTAGTGTGGCAAATTATGTTTCAAGTCTCGAACTTGTTTAAGACACGTATATTATGTCTTCAAGTATGCAAGATATCTGAATAACTCGATAGGTAGAAAGTTTAGATAGCGTGATAAGGTGCTTAAAGAACTGAAATAGCTTGACAGAAAGTCCGGATAGCGAGGTAAAAATGCATGGAGAGCTCAAATAACTCAGTGCAAAGTTTAGATAGGTCAATAAAGTGCATGGAGAACTTATATAGCACGACAAGTTTAAGACTATAGGAGTAGAGATCATTGAAGGTGTGATTGGAATGTTATCTATTAATAAAATAAAAAATATTTTGTGCAAATACCATGTGTTTTTTTAGCCAGAGCTTGTTGTGGTGGGGTAAAAGTCTCGTGTACAAGTCCTATGTGGTGATAAATGTCATAATCGGGATTGTGATAAGGATGGTGAGACCATTGTAAATGAAAATAAATGAAAGTTTGAAAGCTAGTTTGGGAGTCGTCACCATATTTTATTATGAAAAACTACAGAAAAACCATAAAATGATAAGTCATGGTCTTCAAATCAAGATTCTGAGTCCGAAAGTCGGTTATCCGTAAGTAAAGTATTAGCACCCTACAACGTCTGCCAAAATAGCAGTACCTTTAATTAAATGTATAAAGGTATAAAGTTGATGTGGGTTTTAAAATATCATTTCTTTCAAAAAAAAATAACAGTGCAAGACAACACTAAAGAAACAAAAATATTTTTTATTTTTAGGAAGCTCGTAAAGGATTAAAATTGTTCCTACATATTCTCATGTGCGAAATCGAGGATACGAGTTCTTTTAAAACACTTCATTGAAAATGATTTTTTTTTTTGTTTTAGAAAATAATTTGGATTTTAGGGAAGTGAACTTTACAAGGACTAACCTTGCTCCTATGTATCTCCACTCATGATGGAGAATCAAAGATTACTAGTTTTGGTAGAAAATTTTATTTGTGAATTTTAATATTTTTTATTTTTTAAGAATTTTATGATTTTGTTTTGTACTTTTTGAATTATTAAAAAAACAAAGTCACATAACGTGAACAACCAAATAGACACAAGTAAGTAAAAGATAAAACTATTTTTTATTTTGAAAATTTTATATTTCTTTAGTAATTTTTGCATGATTGAGAAAAGAAAAGAAAATTAAAGTATTAAATACTAAAATGAAGAGAACGATCACACAAGTACTTATATTTATTTACAAAAATATTATATGTAAGACCCATGAAAAATATTTACCTTAATAGTAACAATTTTATTACTAGTAGTAATAAATTTCTTTGTGAATGGAAAATATAATAAGTTTATAATATAAAATGTGGAAAGTTAAATAAGAAATTTTAGTAGCTTAATTGGTAGAAAATTTTGATGATGGGTTCAAACTCTTTTCCACCTTTTTGTAAAAAAAACGAAAAAGTAAAATAAAATTTAAAATATTGATAATGGAGAAAGCATTCAAATTTGAAGGCATTATTAAGGAATCCATTATGTAAGTGGTGATTAAGAAATTAATATAATAAAATAAAATTAAAATAATAAATAATATTAAAAAATTGATTAATAGTAAACATTTTGGACTATAAATAGCCATGAAGAGGGAGACTATTTTGCACAAAGAGAGGAAGAATCAAGTGAGAAACCTTGAGAAATAGAGAAGAAAGAGTTAGGAAGAAATTTTTAGTTGCAAGAAGAGTAGAGCCTCTGGAGGGTTTTCGGAGAAAACAAATTCGGAGCAAAAGATTAAGTCTGGAATAGAGAGGTAGGGGAGCTAACCTTTCTAAGTTTTTATATTATGATTTAATATTGTTTTATTACTATTCATGTCTTGAAATTCTATGTGAATACTGTTAGTGCTTACTGTATATCTATTTATAGTGAATTTCAGTGTTAATATTATATGTTGTTGTTTTGAATCTGTAAATAAGAAATTTGTTAAAAACTAGTTGAGGAACACTTTGGCTAAGGAAAGACTTGGTACTTAAGTTGTCCATTGTGACACACCTCTCTTTCCTGGAAGTCTACTCGATATGTTTTTAACTTAAATCTTGTTGTACATATTGAGTACTGTTAAATTATTGTGCAATATATCTCGTTGGAATGAAAATGTCTGATGGATTCATGTTATTGTGGTAGATATGGAATTATGAATTATAATTATGATGCACTACAAAAAAAAGGGCATTACCGAAGGCCGAAATCCCTCGGAAACAGCCAAAAGCCGTCGGAAAGGCCGTCGGTAAATCCCTTGTCGATAACAATTACCGACGGCTTTTGGCCCTCGGTAATTACCGAGGGCCAAAAGACGGGGAAGGATGGGAACACTTACCACTGGCCGAGAATGATGGCGGAATGGACGACCATCCACAACGGTAGCAGGACTCCGATAGGTCACACGCACTGAACGAAGAAGCACTCTCACTAGCCGACCCTCTGTGAAGGAAGAGATGTGCACACTAGGGTTGCGAAGAAGAAGGGTTCTAAACGCTTCTAAAGGTTTCTAAGTGCTCTGGCTTATGTCACTCGAAGAGGGAGAATCACCCTCCAAAATGTTTAATTTGATTTCCTGAACGGCTGAGTAAATCCTTCGACCATATGATTGCTTTTACCGGCGGCCCAAATCCTTCGGAATATCCTTCGGTAAAATAACAGTACCGGTGGAACAATGTCCTTCGGTAAATATCCGCCGGAAATTTCAGGATATGTTGTAGTGATGGTAGGATAGAGGAATCTTAAAAACCGGAGTTGGTACATCCCTTATCATAGAGCAGCCATGTTCTAATCCAGTAAGTTGTGACTAGTCATATGTACTGGCGTTTATGGTGAGTTTGATTCGTCAAACATTTGATTCTTCTCCGGTGACCATTTATGGTGATATTTTAGTATTGTTAATTTATTTTGTGATATATTCATTTTGTATGATTTTTGTGATGATTGTAATTTATTATATTGGATTTGAATTTATGCATCTGAACATGATATGAGTATTATGGGGAGATTTCGTAATGGTATAATATGAGTTGAGGAATGTGAGCATGGTATGAGTTTCGCGGAGAGATTCTGTAATGCCATGGTATGTGTGTATATGTTGATGTTGAGGGTCATGAAGTTGGAGGTTATCCTGATACTCTAATAATCATCCAGTCTCAAGTAGAGAAGGATGAATTATGTGGTGAGAGGGGCAGGAGGTCCTGGTCTATGTGCCGGTTTTGGACATAGTGAGGGGACTAACCTTGTGGATGGTATAGAGGGCAGGATGTCCTGGTCTATGTGCCGGTTTTGGACATAGTGAGGGGACTAAGAATGGCATCACAAGTGTGGAACCTCCCGTTGATCGCTCATCAACAAATCGTCGAGATAAGTGTGTATTGGGTATTGCGGAATAAGTGTCCATTGGGTACTGTGGAATGAGTGTATATCGAGTATATCAAAGTAATGGATGAGTATCTATGATGTGATTGTTGTATTATGGTATGAGTGTGTCTGACATAATTATTATATGAGGTTTGTTGAGTGGATCAAAGTAAATATGCATGTTTCATAAATGATTGGTTGCATGTTAGCTCACCCTACTTGTTTGTGTTTGTGTTTGGGTATGTGCGATGACCGTATAATTTGTTATACGGGAGCAGATGAAGGAATGTCGTCTCACTCAGTGCCAAGGAAGGGAGAGATAGAAGAATAAAGTAGAAGGACTCAAGTTATATTTTTGTAGTTAAAATCTGAGTTTAAAACATGTATAAACATATATCAACTAGGAATTTTTAAGTGTAAGATTACGGGATGTTACCGTAAATGTAATGTTACACTATATAAATTAATATTATAAGTGTGAAAATTTTGGGATGTTACACTATAAAACTATTTTTCATTTTTTATTTGAGTATCAAGCAAATTGGAGACCTGACATGATAATCAATAACATTTTTTAAAATTATTATGAAAAATTCAATTATCAATTAAAGTTGAGACTTAACATGACAATCAATGTTTTTAATATTACAAAAAAATTTAATTATCAGCCAAATCTGATATGACAATCAATTATAATTTTGAATTATTATGAAAACTTTAATTATCAAACAAATTCAAGACATGACATGATAATCAATTATATTTTTAATTTAAAACTAGAAAAAAGTTTATAAGTAATATAGAATCAAAGATAGGAAAACTAATATGAGAATGCAAAACTCAAATAAAACAACCCTAAAACCATAATTCAAACTAAAGAAAGAAAGTGAACCAATATGAACCTGGATGAAGGAAATAAGGATAGCCCAACTAAGATATAATTGAAGATGAAGGTTTAGGAAATGAAAATGGTGATATGATTGTGTAGAGTAATGTGGGTGTTTCATGATGGTTTGGTATGAAAAAGGAAATTGGAGAATGATGATAATATGGTAGAAGTGATAAAATTAGGGAGATAATAGAAAATAGTGAAGGTGTGGAGAAAAAGAAATGTGTATTCTTGAAGAGTGATAGTGTGGGAAAGAATAAACGTGTGTGTAAAATAGAAGGTTTAATGTCTCAATAGGTTCCTATTTTTGTTAAGAATTTGAAATAGGTCCCTTTATTTTTTGGCGTCTCAATTGGGTCCTTATTTTTGTTAATTTGATGCAAATAAATCCTTTCCGTCAATTTCATCAAACGGCGTTAATGAATGTGTGACGTGGCCTTACACGTGTCAATACTATCCTCAGGCCACGTCACACATTCATTAACACCGTTTGATGAAATTGACGGAAAGGATTTATTTGCATCAAATTAACAAAAATAAGGACCCAATTGAGACGCCAAAAAATAAAGGGACCTATTTCAAATTCTGAACAAAAATAGGGACCTATTGAGACATTAAACCAAAATAGAATGAAGAGAATGTGGATTTTTGCAAAGTTATGATTAGAGAAAGTGTTGAATAAAATATAATTTAAAAAAGTGAGTGGAAAAATTAGAAAAAGTTAGTGTGAAAAATAAGTGAAAGAATTAACATAAAAAGTGAGTGGAGAAATTAGGAGAAATAAAATATAATTAAAAATAGTTAATTGGAAAAGTTAGTGTAAAAGATAAGTGAAAGAATTAATATAAAAAGTGTGTGGAGAAATTAGGTTAAATAAAATATAATTAAAAGTTAATAGAAAAAATTAGTGTGGAAAATAAGTGAAAGAATTAATATAAAAAGTGAGTGGAGAAATTAGGTAAAATAAAACATAATTAAAAAAATTGAATAGAAAAAGTTAATGTGAAATAGTTAAATAGTGAATGTAAATAGTAAAATGAATAGTATTTTTTTTATCTTTTTTTATTTTATATGTGGGCAATAAATTTCATTACAAAATTGAGTGTTGATAAGAAATATTAATTGTTTGAGGTAATAAAATGGGTAAAATGTGAAATAAGTGAAATATAATAAATTGAAACAATTTAAATGGTCACATAATGAGTGTAAATGAATTGGTCTAGTGGTAGTGTTTTGTGTACAGTGTGTTTGGTGTAAAGACATGGTCTCAAATTTGATTGGAATCAAATTCATGTTTAATTTATGTTCTTCAACCTTCGAACCTTCATTTCTATTTTCTCTTCGTTTTTCTTTATCAATTTCTTTTTCTTCAAAGCTCATCAATCTTAGGGCAAAAAGGGAGCTTGGTGCGACGAGGGAGAGTGAGAGCAATTAATGTGAGTAAATGAGAGTTATGAAGGGACTATATCATTTCATTGCCGTCAGAGTTATTATGAATATAATCATCATTTAAGTTCATTCATATTCTACAAAATGAAAAACTAGAAGGATCATTACATTCTATTCTAAATTGTTTCCATAAATCTTCATAATCTAATCTCTAGTTGAATCTTTTTCTATAAAGACCTAAGAAGCAACATTACTTAATGTCATCACACCGATGTTAATTGGATTCATATAAGTATATATACAAATACCACAATATCAATCATTTCTTACACATCATTCAACACTTTCTATAGCTTTTATATGATCTTTCTACCTCTTCAAATACTTGTGTGAATTTAAGTTAAATACCACAAGACAAGTATAAAGTATATCTTAGGTTTGTCTCACTCAAATAATAATAGAACATGCATTCATGAGTAGAAAAGAGAACAAAAAACATACTTAAATATGAAAGAGTGAAAGAACTTACAAACCTAGAAAAACTCTGGCTCTTATTGGGGCCAATATTGCACAAAAGATTAACCACTTTACCAAAAGGACTACAGAACTCTACGAGATCCTCATGAGACCACTGTTCAAGAAGGTTTCGAAAGTGCACCACCTTCGAAGTAGGCACTGTTTCGTGAATTCTGAAGGAAGAAGCCATGGAATTAAGTGAATAAGTAAAGTGTTTGAGGAAAGGAGAGAGAAATGTGCTTTGGATTCAGAGAAAAGTATGATAGTGATTAGAAAGTGTTTGTGAAGAATATACCTCAGAAACTACACACTAAAAAAATATAGAGACAAAGATACTCTAAAAACAATAACATGGATGGTGAACTCATTATCTGGGTTTGTTTTAATTTAGTTATAAACAGTTAAGAAAATATGGAAGTAAGGTGAGCTAACATGCAATCAATCATTTATAAAACATGCGTATTTACTTTGATGCACTCAACAAACATCATATAATAATTTTGTCAGACACACTCATACCATCATACAACAATCGCATCATAGATACTCATCCATTACTTTGATACACTCAATAGACACTCCTTCCACAATATCCAATAGAAACTCATTCCACAATACCCAATAAACACTTATCCCGACGATATGTTGATGAGCGATCAACGAGAGGTTCCGCACTTGTGATGCCTTCTTAGTCCTCAACACTATGTCCAAAACCGCACATAGACCAGGACCTTCTGCCCTCCATACCATCCACAAGGTTAGTCCTCAACACTATGTCCAAAACCGGCACATAGACCAGGACCTCTTGCCCCTCTCACCACATAATTCATCCTTCTCTACTTGAGACTAGATGATTATTAGAGTATCAGGATAACCTCCAACTTCATGACCCTCAACATCAACATATACACACATACCATGGCATTACAGAATCTCTCCGTGAGACTCATACCATGCTCACATTCCTCAACTCATATTATACCATTACGAAATCTCCGCATAATACTCATATCATGTTCAGATGCATAAATTCAAATCCAATATAATAAATTACAATCATCACAGAAATCATACAAACTGAATATATCACAAAATAAATTAACAATACTAAAATATCACCATAAATGGTCACCGGAGAAGAATCAAATGTTTGACGAATCAAACTCACCATAAACGTCAGTACATATGACTAGTCACAACTTACTGAATTGGACCAGGGCTGCTCTATGATCAGAGATATACCAATTCCGGTTTTTAAGATTCCTCTATCCTACCATCACAATTAAAATTCATAATTTCGTATCTACCACAATAACATGAATTCATTCCAACAAGATATACTGCACAATAGTTTAACAGTACATAATCTGTTCAACAAGATTTAAGTTAAAAACTTGTCGAATAGACTTCCAAGAAAGAGAGATGCATCACAATGGACAACTTAAGAACCAAGTCTTTCCTTAGCCAAAGTATTCCTCAACTAGTTTTTAACAAATTTCTTATTTACAGATTCAAAACAATAGCATATAATATTAACACCGAAATTCACTATAGATAGATATACAGTAAGCACTAACAGTATTCACAAAGAATTTCAAGACATGAATAGTAATAAAACAATATTAAATCATAATATAAAAGCTTAGAAATGTTAGCTCCCCACCTCTATTCCAGACTTCTCTTGCTCCGACTTTGTTTTCCCTGAAAACCCTCCAGAGGCTCTACTCTTCTTGCAACTAAAAATTTCTTCCTAACTCTTTCTTCTCTATTTCTCAAGGTTTCTTACTTATTCTTCCTCTCTTTGTGCAAAATAGCCTCCCCCTCATGGCTATTTATAGTCCAAAATTTTTACTATTCGTCAATTTTTTTAATATTATTTATTATTTTAATATTATTTTATTATATTAATTTCTTAATCACCACTTACATAATGGATTCCTCAATAATACCTTCAAATCTGAATGCTTTCTCCATTATCAATATTTTAAATTTTATTTTACTTTTTCGTTTTTTTTTTTTACAAAAAGGTAGAAAAGAGTTTGAATCCATCACCAAAATTTTCTACCAATTAAGCTACCAAAATTTCTTATTTAACTTTCTACATTTTATATTATAAACTTATTATATTTTCCATTCACAAAGAAATATATTTTTACTAGTAATAAAATTGTAAATATTTTTCATGGGTCGTACATAAGTCATCATATAAAATAGATCAGAAAGAATATACTATGAAAAAAATGAATCATCCTTATAATTATATGTTTGGACACTCGTATGACTCCTAAAATTACATTAAAAATATAAAAATGACTGTTTGTTGTAGCTTTAATATTGAATGTGAAATTTTAAAAAGAATTAAATATAATTCAAACATATAGAATATATCATGGCTCATAAGAATTAATTTAATGATAAATTCCTTTTAAAATTACAAGTTTTAAAATAACAATAATGATAACATCCAAATGTTATATTTATATATATATATATATATAAATATATATATATATATATATATATATGTATGTGTGTGTGTGTTTAATACCTATTTTGGTCCCATAATTGAGGACATTTGTTTAAAGTGGTTCTACTTTTATAAAAAAGTTTACAAAGGTCACAATTTGTGTAAAAACGGTTCAAGTTAGTTCTTTTTGCTTAAATCTAATGGTGCAGCTGTTCCTTGACCAAAACATAATGAGTTGTTCACTTTTCTCATTACGTGACACTCTGAAGTAAAATGATGTGTCAATTTGAATTTTAAAAAAAATAAGTTGATGAGGTGCAAATGTTTTGATAGAGGGTTAAAAGAAAAGGAGTTATGGTTTGTGAAGTTGGTCCCTAAGATGAAGAAAATGGTTGTGGCGATATAGAAATGACTTTTTTTCAAGAGCGAGATAGCATGAATCATATTCGGGGTTCTTTAATTGATTACAAATTGTATATTTGTAATCAATTTCTATGCATTGATTATAGTTTGATTAAAAAAAGAAAATTAAAACCCAATAAAGTATTTTCTTTTGTAATATGTGAAATTCTGATTACATTTTTTAAGAAACCCTAATTTTGAAAAGCCCCAATTTTGGAACCCTAAGGAAAATCCCCAATTTTATAGTGTCCTTCTTTTTTGGTGTCATCGTGGAGGAACCTCAATCAAAAATCTTTATCTAAAATTGGAAAAACCCTAAATTGGGAAATCCCCAATTTGTTTTTCGCATTTCGTTTCTCGTTGGTTCTTCTCTCGCATGGGTCTCAAAACCCCTAGCCATGGCTGTTTGCTTTGTGCTCCACCACTGAGGTGAGGAAAGTGGTTGTGGCAAGATAGGAATCACAAAATTATACCAAGAAAAACATGGACCTCAATTACACTCTTGAAATTGCACAACGAACCACCACGATCCCAATTTCAACACCACTTTCAACAGATTCTTCAACCCCAAATCGCGAATTGAATCTAACCTAAATCCCTTTTCTTTTAACCCTCTGTCAAAACATTTCCACCTCATCAACTTTTTTTTTAAATTCAAAATTGACACGTCATTTTACCTTAGAGTACCACCTAATGAGATGAAGTAGACAATTCTTTATGTTTTGGCTAGCGGGTAGTTGTACCGTTAAAATTTTAACATTGTAAGAAAAAAGGACTAGCTTTAATTGTTTTTACACAAATTGGGACCTTTGTAAACTTTTTTAAAAAGGTAGAACCACTTTGAATAAACGCCCTCATTCGAGGAACCAAAATAGGTATTAAGTCATATATATATATATATATATATATATATATATATATATATATTATATTTTCATAAATCATTACATTCTTAATATTGTATTTCAAAAATACATTCTAAAAAAACAAAAGTACTTTAAAAGATAAGAATTATGATTAATAAAGTTTAAAAAAATAATTAACTTCATTATTTAATTTACCACTACTCTAAACATTCATTGACTGGTCTCAACTCTTGTATTAATACCATCTTTCCTTTCCCGTATTAATATACGATCGAAATGATAAGCATTTAAAAGAAAAAACATAATATAAAAATAATAATAACATAATGAAAATTATCCAAACAAATCTTTAATATATCCTTAAAATAGTTTTCCTCCTTTTTTTCTCCTATTAGCATCACTTAATAACTAATTCAACAAATAGTTTCTATAAAAACCAACCTAAATACTCAAATGGTTCACATTTAATAAAATCAATTATCCAACATCAACCTATTACTCTATTATAAAACCTCAATCACATTTTAGCCTACATGGCTCAAATAAATGAATACATTTATATGTTACTTTCGAAAAACTAATGTATTGAATAAACTCGTGAGATTCTACATTTGTCATACTTACTATCCCTTTTCTTCTTTAGGACTTGTATCACATGTAACTCATATAATTCATCAAGTACATTCTCTAAGTATGATCATCTTTCATATCATATAGTCTACCAAGTGAAACCTTTTTCGACTGTTATCACTTAGTTATTTTTCTCTATGTAAGTTGGATATTAGTAGAGTTATAATAGTCTCAACAGCGATACCGCTCACACACAACCTCAACAGATACGAGAAAGCAAAATGCGACAAAACGTGAGTAATGTTTTTACCCTTTGCTGGTACATAATCGTCGTGTCGTGGTTGTCATGTCACTAGTCTCACTTCCCTTTTTCCATCTTCTTTACACGAGGAGATTCTTCTTCCTCCACTTCTTACAACTTGAAACGTTGTGAAATGGAGAGAAATTAGGAGTTAGAAGTGTTGAAAAAATCAAATGAATTAACTTGTTAACTCGTTAACATGTCAAAGGTAGAAGAAGGAATTGACCCATCCTAATCCATTTTAAATAGCAAATATGGATCAAACCAAAATGAACCAAATTTATCTATTTTCTCGTCCCTAATATTCACAATAATAAATATATATATATATATATATATATATATATATATATATATATAAAGTTTAATTTGTCTGCTTTTACATTAAAATAATATAAATTTTTACATTCAGTGTTAAAAAAATTTGTGAATAATAAAAGTATGAGGACATCTAAAAAAGATGAATAACAAAAATACATTAGTAAAATTATGACCTTTTTAAAACATTAATGAAAAATAAATTGACACATCATTTGTGTTAAATGACCATTAACCCAACGCTAGATTTTTTTTCTTTTATAACATATTTTTAGTTTTAATTTATACTCTAGCTTATGTTTACATAGATAGCACTATTTTGTAAAAGTTCAGAATTCGGTTTCTAGGAAGCTGAATTCTGACTTCTTATTTCAAAAAAATTTACTAAAAAATATGTTAGAATTCGGTTTCTTGGAGAATTCGGTTTCTTGGAAACCAAATTCTGATTTTTACGTTGGAAACCGAATTCTGATTTTTGTGAAAATATATTCAACGGTTTTCGAAAACCGTTTAAGACTCGATTTTCAAAAATTAGTTAGAGGTTAAAAGGTTTTCGAAATCTACTTAAATCACTAGTGCATAATTGGCCTTTAACGTCACCCCGTAGACGTCGGTTCACCAAATAGTCAACGTAAATTATTGACCAGTGGCATTTTCGTAAATAAGTGGGCATCTAGACGTCTGTTACAAACAGACGTCTACATGCGTGACAGATAGGCGAGAAGTTAATTTTTTTGCCATTTAGACGTCTGATCCCGCCACCACCGACGTTTATACTATTATAGACGTCGGCCCCCTGTAACGAACGTCTATATGACTGACAAGATAGGTGAAAAGTTAACCAAGACGTCAGACACCTTCCTAATCGACGTCTAGATTCCCCGCGAATATTAATTTTCAAATCAGAAAGATGTCATATTAGTGAGGGCCCCGACGTCTATACTATTCGAGACGTCGGACCCCCTTGCACCCGACGTCTACAGGAACCCGCGAAGAGTAACTCTCACTGTTCATCGTCTTCCTCGCGTTTTCTCTCTGAGGCAAGAGTGGACAACTTATCTTCTGCAAAGATGGAGTTCGGAACACTTATATTTGTTGTTGAACATTATTAGGTTTAGTTTAAGTTTATATTTTGATAATTTTGGTATTGGATTGTTTTTTAGATTAAGTAGAACTTTCTTTAGTTGAAACACATATAATATATATTATAATATACTGTTCTGGGACAATTTTCTCTTTTTTAGGTGTGGTTTTATTGTAAAAATAAATTAATTTTAAAAAAAAAACACCAGTAGACGTCTATTAATGCCATGTCTGACGTCTATAGACGTCTATCAGTGCACAAACAGACGTCCAATGAATTATAGTGGACAAAACGTTCCAGTGATATAGACGTCATATATCTATACATCCGACGTCTATGTAGACGTTTTGGATATCTATACATCTGACGTCTATATAGACGTCTGGTATACCCACATCCGACGTCTATATAGATCAGACGTCTATATAGACGTCTGATATATCCCGTTCGACGTCTGATTAACATCACCCACAAACACGTCGGATCTGGATCTAATGTTAAAATGCCAAAATAACATACGTCTAAAGCCCTTTCTGCACTAGTGAATGGTTTTCAAAAACCATTGAAGGATATATTCACTTTTAATATATTTTTAAAATTTTGCTTTTAATTAATAAATAATTAATTTATTTTAATATTATTTAATATGTTATACTATATTAAATCAAATTTTACATTATTATTATTATATTTATATTTAGTTTTATTATTACTATTATAATTTTCAAAATAATTATTAAAATAGTAACATATATTAAATTATATTCAAATAAATTAAATATTTTCTAAATTTTATAATAAAATTAATTTAAGAAATTTGTTAAATTGAAAATTTTTTATTTTAATATATTAAAATAAGTTAATTATTAATTAAAATTTAAATAAAAAATTAAAAATATGTTAAACTTAAAAAACCGTCTAACATTTTTTTAATTTTTTTTAAGTTAAAATTAATAAATAACTAATTTATTTTATTATTTTATTATGATTTAATATTTTATAATAGATTAAATAACATTTCATATTGTTATTATTAATTTACTATTATTACTTTTAGTTTTATTATTTTTATTATTAATTTAATAATAATTATAAAAATTATAAAATATATTAAATTTTATCAAAATAAACTAAAAATTTTTTAAATTTTATAATAAAACTAATTTCAAAAGTTTGTTAAACTAAAAAATTATATTAAAATATTATAATAAATTAATTATTTATTACATTTTAAGATAAAAAAACAGAACTTAAAAAAATATGTTGAACAGTTAATTTTTTTAAAAAATAGACTACAATATCAAAATAAATTAATTAATTATTTTAACATAATAAAATAATATATTAATAACAAAATAATGTATATTAAAATAATAATAAAATATAAACTTTGTTTTAATATATTTTATTATATTAAACTTTATTAAATGATAAGATAAATTGATGATTTATTTATTTTAAATTTAAAAAGATTTATTTAATATACTTTTCAAATTTTATTTATTTTTTTAAAATTTTATTATATTATTATTTTTATAATTATTATTAAATTAATAATAAAAATAATAAAACTAAAAGTAATAATAATATATGAATATTAATAATATGAAATGTTATTTAATATATTATAAAATATTAAATCATATTAAAATAATAAAATAAATTAGTTATTTATCAATTTTAATTTAAAAAAAATTAAAAAAATGTTAGACGGTTTTTGAATTTTAACATATTTTAAATTTTTATTTAAATTTTAATAATAATTAACTTATTTTAATATATTAATATAACATCTTTCAATTTAACAAATTTCTTAAATTAATTTTATTATAAAATATAGAAAATATTTAATTTATTTGAATATAATTTAATATATGTTACTATTTTAATAATTATTTTGAAAATTATAATAGTAATAATAAAACTAAAAATAAATATAAATATAATAATAATAATAATGTAAAATTTGAGTTGATATAGTATAATATATGAAATAATATTAAAATAAATTAATTATTTATTAATTTTAAATTAAAAGCAAAATTTTAAAAATATGTTAAAGGTGAATATATCTTGATTTTTGAAAATCATTTAAGTAGATTTCAAAAGTCTATTAACCTCTCATCAATTTTTTAAAATCGAGTATTAAAGGGTTTTCGAAAATTATTAAATATACTTTTGCAAAAATTATTAAAGAAGAAAATTAAAATTCAGTTTTCGAGAAACTGAATTCTAACTTATATTTTAATAAAAAAGATGAAATAAGAAATCGGTTTCCTAAAAACTGAATTCTGAATTTTTACAAAGTCGTACTATCTATGTGAATATACAGCTACAGGCTATCTAAGTAAATTAAAAATAAAACTACAAATAAAACTACGTTATAAAAGAAAAAAAAATCCCCAACCCTAACGCAATTGAAATTAAGGATAGATTCCCTGTCTCCTCCAGCGACGACTTTTCTGCTGGGTTCATCCCAATTCGAATTCCACCTTGTAAGCATCGAATCACTTCTTCTCTTCCCAGATCTCACAATCTTTTCCTTTTTTTTTTTATCTTATTCTATAAAACTTTTTTCTTTTATTTTTCAATTGTATTTTCATCCCAATTCCAATTACCCTTTGGTCTGGGTATTTACTCTCTAAGTAATAATAATGGGTGATTCTCGCCGAAAGTTCAATAAAGTCGATATTTTAGCCTGACTTCTATATGTAGTTCATAGTCATACGATGGATCTGAATTTTCTGTTGCATATATGAGTTTATGTTAGCTTACCCTGCAAAAGTAGTTGGTCCTTTTCTCAATTCAATCATCAAAATAGATTCTTTGACCATCCTATTAAATTTATTACCTGTGTGTTTTTATTCTATTGAATATTATAATGTTTTAGATTGTAGTTTGAAATCTGGGTTTGTGACCTTTGCAGAATATCTAGACCCTTGTGAAAGCTGTTTGTCTGTTTGATTTGGAAGTTTGTATAGAGAATTTGCTCTAATGGGTGGCCAAAGGAGTGGTTATGGTAAGCGTCCCCACTCTCAATCTGACTATGATAATGGACCAAATAAAAGGAGGAATCACGGTGAGGATAGAGAGCAGTTTGTGATTGATTCGGAAGATACAGTTTTTCGATATGTATGCCCGGGTCGAAAGATTGGCAGTGTTATTGGTAGAGGAGGTGAGATTGTTAAGCAACTGAGGGTGGAGACCAAGGCCAAGATTAGGATTGGTGAGACTGTGCCGGGTTGTGAAGAGCGAGTTGTTACTATTTATAGCCCCAGTGATGAGACTAATTCTGTTGAGGGTGGTGGGAATTACGTGTCTCCGGCTCAGGATGCTCTGTTTAAGGTGCATGACAGAATAGTTGCTGAGGACTTGCATGGTGATCAGGATGATGATGGAGGTCACCAAGTGACTGCTAAGCTGCTGGTGCCATCTGATCAGATTGGTTGTGTCATTGGGAAAGGCGGGCAGATAGTTCAGAACATTCGTAGTGAGACTGGGGCCCAGATTCGGATACTCAAGGATGACCATTTACCTTTGTGCGCCTTGAGCTCTGATGAGCTTGTTCAGGTGAACTGGATGAGATTTTTTTAGCATTAAATTCAATGTTATTTTTTCAGTTTATTTATTTATTAATGCAATTGATGATTATGGTATTAAAAAAATTGCTATTTGGCTGACTTGTTTTTGTTTATATTGTTTAGATTACTGTTGGATTCTGGTTGAAAACTAATATTTGTTTATAATTTGCTTTCTATTGGCTTTTTGAAACTCAAGATTACTGGGGATGCCGCTGTTGTGAAAAGGGCTCTGCATCAAATAGCATCTCGACTTCATGATAACCCTTCACGATCTCAGCATCTTCTTACTTCTGCTGTTCCTGGTGTATATCCTGCTGGTAGTTCCCTCATTGGTCCAACTCCAGGAGCTCCAATTGTGGGGATAGCTCCCCTTGTTGGAGCTTATGGGGGATATAAAGGTGACACTAGTGACTGGCCACCGCGGTCCATGTACTCAGCTCCGAGGGATGAGGGGTCTTCAAAGGAGTTTTCAGTTCGATTGGTTTGCCCAACCGGAAACATTGGAGGTGTTATAGGAAAAGGTGGTATGATAATAAATCAAATTAGGCAGGATTCTGGTGCAACAATCAAAGTTGATAGTTCACCAACAGAAGGAGAGGAATGCTTGATCACCATTTCGACAAAAGAGGTAAAATTATGATCACCTAATGGGCCTTTATCACCATCTCTCAGTTAAGATCCGAGTTTACAAAGCTCTCTTGATTTGTATTTTGTGCTATATGGTGATATTTTCTAAATTGTGCTACTATGAATGGCATGTATGAAAAAAATGTTGTGTTAAATCATACAAAACGTTTTTTCCAATATCAACAAACTTGTTGCTTTTACTTTAATGCATTGAAAAGCCCAATTTTCCCATTACAACTGAAATCCAAATATGGTTAGTAACCATTTCAATTATTGAGGAGACATGTTGATCTCCCACTGGCCTACATTTTCCACTTCCGCTATAGATGTACTTTTTGTGGTATGATTTTTGCTGCTGTGTATTTTGTGATGTTTATAACTTGTGCTAATGCAGTTCTTTGAAGAGACTTTCTCCCCAACAATAGAAGCAGCTGTGCGATTGCAACCTCGATGCAGTGAGAAGGTTGAAAGAGATTCAGGAATCATCTCTTTCACAACCCGCCTTCTGGTATCAACCTCACGAATTGGTTGCCTTATTGGTAAAGGGGGATCTATCATAACTGAGATGAGGAGGCTTACAAAAGCTAATATTCGCATTATCTCAAAGGATAATCTTCCTAAGATTGCATCTGAAGATGATGAAATGGTGCAGGTAAGGGTACTTTCATTCTTTGGTCTAGTAATGTTGTTTCTGATAGAGTCCTAACATTCTGTCCTACTACATTGGCTCCCCAAACACGTTCTGATTAGATTTCAGGAGATCTTGACGTTGCCAAGGAGGCTCTGGTGCATGTACTTACACGGTTGAGAGCGAATATTTTTGATAGGGAGGGTGCTCTCTCTGCATTCCTTCCAGTTATGCCATATCTGCCTGTTTCAGCAGATGGATCAGATGGCCTAAGCTTTGATGGTAGAGATGGTAAAAGACATGGACGTGGACATTCTTATTCAAGTGGGTATGGTGGCTCAAGTGATGTAACAGGTGGTGACATTTATGGAAGCTATGGTGGTTCACAGGTACTTCTCTTCAGTGGACTTGAGTTTAGGATCATATTTAAATGGGCCCGAGTTCTTCAGGTTTAAGCTGTGTTTTCTTGTTCCATGTTTGTAATATTGTTCCATGCATCTGTAGCTTGGAAGTAGCAGTGCTTATGGGGCTTATGGAAGTTATTCTTTGGGACGGTCTAGTACTGCTGGGTAATAAATCTTCCTGATGTCTAATTTCCTGCTTAAGTTTTTTTATCTCTTACTTTTCCCTGTAATTATCAGCTTAGAAGAATATATAGGTTATCAGTTTTGAAAATGAACCTAACATAAGGTAACTGCACAGTTGAATATTTGATTTCAGCTCTAATCGATTTTAAGGACTGAAAGGTTGGATTTGGATTATACAACACTTTTTGAAACTTGTGCCATGGAAGCTTCTACTAGCATTTCACTTATGTAAATTTGATTTATGGATGTTTATTGGCACATTTATTTTAATAGGAAATTACATATTAAATTTTCTCCCCTTTTGTTTTCTGGTGTTTGCTTCCACAATTGTACTTTATTGTTTGATACTTTGGATTTTGTTTCCACAAAATTCCCAGTGTTCTACATACACTAATGTTACCTTTATCAGTGAGCGTTATAAAATGACCGTTATGGTAGTGCCATAATGGTATTGGCGTGTCAATTTCCGGTGTTTGCCATCCACCATCCGCCGTTTTGAAGGATATGGTGTCTTGTGCCATGGCACCCTGCCATGGATGGATGTGGTTCATGGTGCCTATGGTGAAATATCGGTTGTTTCCTTTGTTTTTTGTTTTTCAAAAGCATCGTTTTGGGTTTGACCCATTTTTAAATAACCCTAATCCTGGACATGGGAAAGAATGAGCCCTCTTTTATGAATGAGAACCTTCTTCACAGAGTGAGAACAGAGCTGTGAAAGAAATAGAGAATGACCCTTCTTTGTCATCAAGTCTCTTTTGAGTCATCTATGGCAGTGGCTTCAGCAGCTTGAATTACAGTGGCGACATAAGCTCTAAGGACCTAAACCTTGAAACCTAGTTTTGTTTTCTGTTTTTTCTTGTTCCTTCTTGACATTGTTTGTTTGTTGTTCTTATGTTTGCTCATAGAACATTGTTACCAATTATTTTCCACTTACAGGATAATGTCAAGCACTGAAAACTAAAGCAATGCATCCTCAAATTGTTTAATAAAATAGTAGTATTATTATGAGTTGTCTTCAACAATCATAAGAATTTTATAAATCTTGTGAAATTAGTTTGTCATTATATAAAATAAAATTTGTCCACTATGACTTTCCGTAGTAGGCTGCCATGCCATATGCGATATTTATGACAGATATTTAGCTGACTGCGATAGGTTGTTATCTTCTATTGATAATTGATTGTTATCCATCCCTTCAAGGGTTAATATTAGTGGATTTGTAGTCTTCTAAAATAATAGTTTTAACTTGAATATTCTCTTGGAAAACATTCTTTGAAATATTTTCTAAATGCCCCTTACTAGAATCAAGTTACCTTACATTCACAGTTTCTTTATTCTTTCTTGTCCATGTTGTGAAAAGGTCACTCTTACTGATAATTTGTTATGACTGTTCCTGAATTCATCAATTCTAATATTTAGTACCTGTTTCCAGGTTGTCAACTCAGAGTGGTGTTTCTCGGAGGAGAAATCATGCTTACTGAACTTAATGAGTCTTTGCAGGTAGAATGCAATTTTCATTAATGGTCTACTTTTATCTGGAAACTTCCTCTAATTTAGAACTGTCAACTTCCTATAATATAGTAAATAAGAGATTGATATCTTAACCTGACCAGTCCCATTTAGAATTCTGATGATATTGTTTTCCCTTTGTTCCCTTTCCTTTACCACCCAAACAGCTGAGTTCTGTGAAGCCCGCAGCCTGCCTACTGCCTAAACCAGAAGACCTGATGAACCAGGGTTTGACAAACTTATGGCCCACCTTGACGCTACTACTTAGAGGACCAAACTTATGTGGAGACTATTGAAATTGGCCATGTCCATTTTACCTTAATTCCCAAGCTTCATAACTTGTTCTCCCAAGAACCTATAAAGCTTGCTTGCCTTTCTGTTATTATTGTGGTTTATTTTTAACTTTAAAACTGAGACACCATGTACCTTTCATCATCCAACAGTTGTATACTATTTACTGTTTTTGGGTTTTATTTTCTCATATTTTCACTATCACATCAAATTTGGTGGAGTTTTGGCGTCATGTATTGCAGGTGCCTCTATTTGCCTATATCAGCATGAACAGGTAAAGGCATGTTGTCTTCTATGATTCTGAAAGTTCACACAAATGGGTGTTGTGAGTACCTTACGTGATTGCACTTTTCAGTTTAATGGTATGAAAGCTGTACTTACATCTTAATATGTTGTTAACTCAACGACTGAAGCTCATAGTCGACAACAAGTTGTTTGTGGTAAGATCAGTAGAAGACATTGTATGGTATAAGGTGATTCAGAAATATAGAGGATCTGTTTGATGAATTCTGTTTTGAGGATAAATTGTGAAAGCATGAAGGCACACTTCAACAGCATTGATAGTGATGGTGACTGGCTGTAGTAGTTCGAAGTGAAAATAGAAAATTGATTAGAACGAGTTAAAGGAAACAAACGACTAGTGTTTTCATTTTTCTGCACTAAGACAGATTGAGAAAAAAAATTCTTAAATGATTTGTTTTTAGTTTTTTCAAATATAAAAACTCTTTCAAAAGCAGTATTCGAACATGCCATCACTTTTGGCAGTTTTTTTTTTATGATTTTCCAATATCACACATGCTTGGATATTTATCAGTGCTGTACATTTTTTTAGCTTAATTAGCATTCAACTGCACTGAACTACATTTTTATTTATTTATTTCACTTTTAAATTGTATTGGACTACCACTACTCACAAAAGTTGGCATAAGAAAAGAAGATATTTTCTGTCAGGCCATTAGGTGACCTGGCACAGTGAGAGTCTTCTGAAATCTTGGTGATCCAATGGCCAGTGCAAAGGTGTGACTAGGGTTACTCATAGAATTCTGTTCTTGAGTACTTGTTTAAATTCTGTGAACAATGGCCTAGAGAGAGATGCAGTGATCTGAATTTCTTTTGGAGCTTTGGTGTATTTCACTTTTCCAGGTATTTGGATTAGATAATACTTTGATGATACCTGGGGAGTGGATGAATTGGATTTCGGTTGCTAAGTGGTAGTTTGTATTTAACTACTTGTATTGTTCACTGGTTTGTAATTTTATGTGAAATGCACTTTGATTTGTTCTATGCAACTGATTTCGTAGGCAATAGTTTTTTGTTGGCTCTCATTTGATTGATGCAAAAGCATCATGGCCATTTTTGCATTTACGATTTGTTCTTATTATTGTCTTATTTCATTGACTTTGAACATGCCACGAAAGTTGTGACTGTTCATGTAAATAAATGGCTTGTGAGGCCCCATTTGGAATTAACCTGGTTTTATTCGGTGCATTGTTGGCCTAGTATATACTTGCTTCATTATGCATGGTGAATCAAGAACAAATGTATTCCATCCTTTTGTTCCACACTTTTCGGTGGCATTAAAGTATAGTATTTATTCAATTTATCTTCTAATTTATTTTTAGAATTATCTTCACGTAAAATAGAACTCATTCCGATGTGATATAAATCCAAATACCATGTACCCATTCAACGTTTTGGATAATCGTGTTATTGGTGTGCTTCTCTTGAAACAAATTACTGGCTTTATTGAGGATTTATTTTGGTTGGAGAATTCGGTTGATCAATTTTAGTGAATATTTTTCAACAATTTTTGATAATTTTCTATCTGATTTTTCTATTCATGAGGTTTGACAAGGATATCGATTTCACATTGTGGGTGTAGATTGCGGATTTGATTATTTGCATTGATAAACTAGTGTTGATTTATTCTTAGTTTGAGGCATTTAATTTCAGTTAACTCATGATAACCAGTACAAAAACCCAACATTGAATTTTGGAATGGTCCTTCCAAAAATAATAAAGAATGAATGGTACGATTAATATTGAGGTGGTTTTAGTCATTTGTGTTGTTTGTCTTAAACCATGTGCACCCAAGTTTTCTGAGGAGAAATGATTTAAGATTTTTGCAGTGTAAATTGAATATGTAAATATTGGATGGTCCTTGTTAGCTTAGAGAGGCAACTATGCTATTTAGATTATGTCATTACTCTGTAAAACTTGTATTGAAAGTCAACACTTTCTTCAGCTTCTATCAAATAGAAAGACAATCAAATAACATGGTTGAGGTGAACAAATTTTCACCTACTTTGTTATTTAGAAATTGAAAACTCAAATGAAGCTATTATTAACAAATCTGATATATGATCAATGAATTGTTGAACGCTGGATCAATTTCGATTGTATATAGAGTTTAATTTAGTTTAGGCCTAAGAGTACCAGTGAAAGAGAACTTCATAATTAGTTGGATTAAAATTGGAAAACTTCTACTGTTCAACTATTATAAAACATTGTCATTCTTCAGTTTACTTGTAAGAGTTGTTGTTTCTTACTGGATATCTAGCTAGCAGCATTCCCAGGACAACTTGGATTCCATTCATATACGAATACATAACCTGAGTTTTGAAAATTGAGGTTAGAGATTCTGTTTTTGTGAAGCTAAAGTCTATACATTTCTTAGAACACTAAATCCGTGCATAGTTGTGGTCAAATGTAATAAATAGATCCACCTAACACAATGTACATAGATCAGTTTTCAACTCAGTGAATAGTATTTATTTATGTAGATACTGTTCATTGAACATAATCTGTTTCATCTTTATCAATATCTTGTCATATAGCTGATAGATAATGATCTGATAAATATACGAGTAGATGTTACATCTTTATGTCTGGTATTATATAATTAACGGATAACTATCTTTTAAATATATGATTAGAAGTTGGATCAACATATATGTTTGAAAGAATATCTATTCAAGAAGATGATCTTGGACTAACTTTTGTATTTGAAGAAATGAAAGTTTACTTCCAATCAAAAGATACTCCAAGTTAAAGAAAAAGGGTCTTTTGTTGTTCTCTTAAATGATCACAGGGATGACATGAGAAGCTACACAAAACTAGGGTGGTGGGGGTGGGCATGCATCTAATAAAGTTCTCATATTCCTTGGTTTCTTCACCATGCAAAGTCACATCCAACAATAAGAATCCTCCAGAATATATATATTTTTTCTTCTGATTTCCCTTAAGTAAAGGACAACAGTGGAACAGTTATAGAGCTTCCCCTTCTGCACAGATGCTAGCATCATTAATGCCTAGAGCTGGCATGCCATGTCATGTAGCATGAACATTTTCTTTATATTCTCATCAGATCCTTTTTCTGCATAAAAACCCCATTCGTTTGTTTCATGTCAAGAAAGCCATTTTTTTGGCTTCTTCACCTCTACCAGTTAGTTACTCACTAAACCCTTATAAGAGTCCATGCTTGTTTGTTTCTTTTGTCAATGTAAAAGCTCTTTCTTCCTCATTCTAGGAGGGAATGTTGTCTTCTTCATTTGGGAAAAAACTGTTCTTGCAGTTATGGCAGTGATGGGCTGCATTTGATTGGTTATACTGAATAACTTGATTTTCTACCTTGTTTTATGTGGGAATCATAGATTTCTTTTTCTTAGCCTATTTGAATGATCACTAGCTTCAAATAATTCATCTGATGTCTTGCATGTGGGAATGAGGTCATGTAATGCAGCCAAGGATGACTTGCCGGCAAACTTCTTTTGGCATTCTTAGTTAAGGTTCTAAAATTTGGTTGCAGTCACAGTTTTCTTTCAATCTTTTGATATTCTGATAAATTATAGGAAAATACCACTGATATGCATGATTTTGATCACAATAAGTCTAAACATTTTGATGTTTTGGCTGAACTCACAATTTTATTTTGATCTTTGATATGGTAGTAAACCACAAGAAGTCCAAAATCCTTTGATGTCGTGATTCAAATCATGGTCAAGTTTCACAATCCTTGACAAACTAGTTGTATTGGATAAATTTCTAAGTAAAAAAATATGTTTTTTTCAAATCATTGAAATTAGTTTATATACAAGCAATTTTATACCATTTTTTAATTCTTTATTTTTTTCTTAATTTATCTTTATTCAAATATTCATTTTGCTTTCTTGGAAATTCGGCAAGTCTTCTTTGGCTACATCAAGGTCTTCTTCTCTCATGCTAGATTCTTTTGATGATTCATGAAATCATGATTGGACATAATCAATGATGGTGAGATGCACAAATGCTAAGTTAAAACATTATATATATATATATATATATATATATATATATATATATATATATATATATATATATATATGATTTCATATAAGGTTGATTTTCACCTTGGTTGCTTTGATTTAACTTAATGGATTTTTGCAGGTATCAAGATTCAATGGTGTGCATGGTTTTAAAGTTTAATCAAGTATCTTATTGTTACTGCAGATCATAAAATTGAGTTTAGTGTAATATTTTGCAAGCTCCACACCAAAATAATTATTTATTGTGCCTTTGATTTTCTTTTTTGTTATAGTTGTAGTGTTTTATTTACATAGCTTTAGGGAGTTTTTCTGTTTTAGCTAGTTCTTTGAAGAATAATTATTGTTTTATTTTCTTACTAGGGATATCGTGACTTCTTTATAGAGAATATTAACTAATTAAATATACAAATTAAAAAACAAAACACGTATAAACTTTTCCTCAATAATTGAATGTTTAAAGTCGTTATGTTAGTGACAATATCATAAGGAAATTAATAAGTAAATTAATCTTTGATCTAATAAGTTAGAAAGAGTCGTGACAAAAATAAAATATGATATTTTTTATATGTAAGATATTGAAAATAGGTCTATTCTTGTGATGGTTTCATATTGTGTACGTTTTAAATTTGTGAAACAATAATATTACATGATAATGAACCAGATTATAATTATTCATTAATTAGTAATTACCAAGTAATGTTCACATTCTCCGTTTGGCTATTTTAAGTTTATTCTACAAGTATAAATAATACCTCTAAATATGCACTAATTGAAATACTTTTATTATAAAAGTAATGTTCCGTTTTTTGTTCTTAAACTTGTTATTTTAAATAATGAAAGAAAAATTGATTAATTAAACACAATATTAGGAATAAATTAATATTTCATTAGAAGGTCAACATTTTGAACCTTTTTCACACGACCAAAACTACGTCATTTTGAAGCGTTAATTTGATAAGAAAAATACGAATAAAAAACAATAATAAGTGAAACTTAAATAGTTAAATAAAATATTAATTAGAACATGGGTTTTCATACTTTAAGAATATAATGACGTTAAAAAGAAATCTTATAAATAATATAATATAGTGGAGTTTAAAAAAAAACACTTTAAGATCTCATACACAATTACCTTCATTGCAAGAATTATTATATAAAATGAAATCTTAATTCATGTTTTTGTGAATTCCATTCTCTAACGTAACTTTAAAGATTTTGTTATAATTTTTATTTTTATTTTCATAGAAATAGAAATGTCTTAGTCACAATTTAATTAATATTTAATTTAATTTTTGGATGGCTCATATTTTAGTTAATCAATATTTTATTTAACCATTTTGTAAGATAAAAAAAATTATAATCTAAAATTTTATTTAAATCTTATAAAATATTAGCATATTTTAATAAATACCTCTTACATATAACAATCATGTGTGATAAAAAAATAAAATATAACAACCATGTATTGAATTTATGTCAACCTATATAACTCCAAATAACAAAATTATCCTAATAATTTTTTTAATTAGATAACTAATTTGACTTGTTATTAGTAGCATTATTAGATGGGATAATGATACTTGAACAACCATTTTTGACAACATTTAGACACGCGCACACGTGTCAAAATCTGAGTGGTCCAGTTGGAAAAATTAAATGAAAATGGACCACTCAGATTTTGACACGTGTGCGCGTGTCTAAATGTTGTCAAAAATGATTGTTCAAGTGTCATTTTCCTATTAGATGGAAGCATTAAGCATCACTTTCCACAGTTATGACCAGACACTCATTTAATGTATACTGTTTCGAACATGACTTTCCAGAATGATAATCAATGCTATCACATGGAAAAAGATTTAAACTATTTTTTATTTATCATACACCATTAAAATTTATTATTTTCTAATTTTACTGTCTTTTTACACGTTAAAACATTAAATAAATTTAATAAAATTTGATTAAAAAAATTAAATTTATATAATTTTAAAACTAAATTGAATTAAAATTTCAAAAATAATTTAATTATAATTTTTACTAAAAATTAAGAAATTAAAAAACAAAATATATTTAATTTCTTTTTTATTATTAATTTTCTCTCTCGAATTATAATTTCTCGTAATAATTAAAATAACTGAGGAACCTTTTCATAATAATATATGTACAGTAATTATTTTGAATAAAGTAAACTTTAAATAATCTACGAATGCGATGTCATTAATCATAAATAGTTATATTTAATAAATTTGTTCACTTTCATCATAGTCAATTCAAATTTTAAAACTTATAGCATTGATCTTTTCCATTGGTTGAGGGCTTAATTTTTTTATGACACGAAAAATAATTAAACTCTAAAGTAAAATTAAAAGCAATATTATCTTTTCTGAATTATAATGGCTTCTAGAAGTGTTTGACCAGCTGCAAAACTCATAATTTCTAGGAAAAAAGCTACATATTTTTAAAATATAAATATTTGAGGCCAATACAAAGAAATACATTATTGTTGCTCAGAAAATACATCATTTCCCTTCATACGCTAACATTTAATTTGGTACGGAGAAAAAAAAACTAGAAAAATATTCTCAAATCAAAGTTTGATTCCATATTAACAACGGATATTGAGAAGGGAAGACATACATAGAAGTACTAGAATTTTCATAGTGATTTTTTTTTACAAATATCTCATGATATTTTACAAATTAAAAAAAAATGCAAAAAGAAGTCTCAAAATATTCAAAAAGAAATACACTATATATTGATAAGATTTTATTTCTAATTAGAGAACAATTAAAAGAACACTTAATCCATGTTTTATCTCAAAGAGAAAAAGAAGAGAAAGAAAGAATTAGAAAGATATGAGACCTTCTCCTACAAGCAAACCCAACATAAGGACAATAAGACCAAGTGTTATGCTTTGACTTGGTGATAATAAGGTTTGTGAGTAAGCAAATAGAGTTAAGGTTGCACCAATTATTCCAATGGAAAGAGCCATCATGTTCTTCTTCATTCTTCTTTCTTCTTTCTTCACTTTGATCTTCCTCCTTTTGATGATGAAGATCTAAACTTGCTTCTTTCTTCTATCTTCACTTTGATCTTCCTCCTTTTGATGATGAAGATCTAAACTTGAAGATGCACCCTTCTCAAAAAGCTTCAATTTTTAGGGTTGTTGGTGTTTTTCTAGCTTAACTACCACCAATCTAGGGATTACATACTTATATATAATCTTCTTTCTTGTAAGTCAACTCTTAAATGGTGGGGTGGTGGTGGTGGTTAGTAAATAAACTATAATTAATCCATTCATCATTGATCCATTGGGAAATATAATATTGACACAACAAATTCAAATTGTGTAAAATAATTTCTTAATGTATTATTATTTTTACATACCAGTGTGAAATATTTATTTATTTATAATATTGATCTATTTAAAAGATTTGACTAATTATTCTTAATCAGTTGCTTTCTAAATTTTAATCAGTTGTTTTGACTAATTATTTTTCCGTCTACAAATTTTAAATTCAGAACCTTATTAAAATTATTTACCATAAAATATTTTTTACTAAGAGTGTTTGATTAAATTCTTTAACGAACATTGGTTGTGGATAAAATTAATAAATATTTCACATTAACAATATGATAATAAACAAAATTCATTTTAAAATGTTTTCTTACGTTTTTCCTTAATGTTTAGTTTCATACAAATATATTAGTTATACATCAGACATATGGTATGGCTTAAAGGAAACACGGTTTGTAGTTTTACTAATTCTAAATATGATTATAGTGATTATGTGAATGGATATAAACTTGATTTAATTTAAAAATAAATTTCATAATATAAGATATACATTACAAATATTAATACTTTTAGCATAATATGAATGACAAATTGAAACACTTTAAAAAAAAGGAATTTTAACCACATGTTAAAGAATATACTATAATTTATATTGTTAAAAAAACTTGTATTAAACATGTTTTACCATAAAATAATACTTAGTCCATTATAAATACCATTAAATAATTTTGAATGAGCTAAAAGGTATATAGTTTAGAGTTAAGTCAAGAACAATATTAAATAGTATAATATCGTATCATTTATAATGATTTCTTCCTTAAAAATATAAGAATACTTAAATTTTTTTTTTCACATCTCTAATCCTTTGTTCACTTAATGAATTTGAGAAAAAGTGATTGTGGATTTGAGAGAATTTGAAAATAATTTTGTTGTTGTTTATTTAAGTGAATTTTGGAGGTAAATGAGAATAAATTTGGAAGTAACGTTTGTGATAATTAGTGTAAGATTTAATTTACGTGACAGATTAAAAAAATTTACTTCCAAATTCACTCTCACATACCTCCAAATTCACTCAAATAAACAACAAAAAAGTTTATTTTTAAATACTCTCAAATCCATTTAATCACTTTCCTCCAAATTCATCAAAGTGAACAAAGGCTAAGTGTTTTCTCTAATGAGAAATCAAAGAACAATTTGAGAATAAGAAAAAGTCTTACGTAATAACATCAAATCACTTTGCACCTAAACACGTCTAAAGTGAGTCTCTTGGAAATGCTCAATAGCAAGAATAACTTCCATAATTTTATAATATAAAGAACTTTTTATCCTAAAAAGCATAGATACTACCAATTTATTCACTCATACTATCTCTAAAAAAGTTAGCACAAGGTGCAAGACCAAAACTTCTACAAGCCGCACAATCAATTTTTATCTTAATTTAATCAACATTCAAGAATTATCAAAAAAATTATATATTATAATTATTTTTTATTTTCGGTTTAGTGGTTATATAAAAAGATTTTAGAATACAAAAATCATGCATATCATTCTTAATATGATTCATAAAACACTTTACTCAAATATGTCATAATTTTTAATTCATTAAATCATCCAAATAGTTGAAGTTACAATAATTAATCAGATGAGTTTGAATAAGTCACTCTGTGAAGATTTAATATAAAAAAAAATTCAATAAGTCATAGAAAAAATTTATAACTAGAAACTTCATCGCTTAAAAATTTACTATATAAAATATGTGATAGAAAAAAAAACTTTAATAAAATCTGATTCTTAAAGATAATCTTGCTAGCAATAACCACCAACCTATACATAAGATTTTAAAAAATAATTTTAAATCTAAAGTTGCTACAGTAAAAGACCTAAAATATATAACAAATTCAAGACTAGAACCCCATCTTTCTTTCTGTTCAAAACTCGCTATTCTCTAAACTTAAAAGAGTATAAAGAAACTAAAGTTTAGTCAAATAAAATTTTAGTAAAATAAAAAATGAAAATCTATAATTTATTTATACTTTCTATATTTTATCTCTTTAAAATTTATTTTTACTAAATTTTGAATGTTACATTTTCATATTAATATTGTACAATATATCCTAACTTTTTTACACGAACTTCCCTTCCTTTATTAGTTCCTTTTCCTTTCCTACCCAATCTTTACAAATTATTATTTTATGTTCATTAGGAAAAAAATAAATAGAAAAGTGAAAGTGTAAAGGAAAAGAGAGAATTAGATAAAGAATGAGTGACAGTATCAGTGATTTGATTAAGAAAATTAAATAAAAGAGAATGAAAATATGAATTATTTTATTGAAGACAAATGAAAAATGAAATAAAAGTAGTTTTCTAACAATATTCAATTTTAGAAATTATATTATTATTTTTGTTACTAAATTTATTTTTCAATTTTATTTATTTTATTGTTATAAAATACTTTTGAATTTTTTTTACCATAATAATTATGATATTGATTATCAATTATAAAGTTTAAAGTTCATAAATAACTTAAATATTGGCAATCAATATTATACAACACTATTATGTTATGGTTAGGGAGACTTTTTGTATTTTCTTTATTTTAAACGAAAAAATTCTTGTGGTTCCCACTTCTTTTTATGAAAATACTTTTATTTAATTTTTATTATGCACTTTTACTCTATTCCTTCTTTTTCCCACTTCCTTTTTTCTCACTTAAATACTCGTTTATTTAAAGAACATTACAATTAATAAGCAACATTAGTAAATATTTAGGGTATTTTTAATAAACGTCTCCAAAATTACTCACAGAGAAAAACGTTTTTTTATATATTAATATTAGTTTGTACATAAATTATTTTTTTTATATAACTTAAATTATGAATAAATTAATTTTAAGCTATAAAAAATCCCTTTTTATAAAACTAATGTTTTAACCTAAAAACCATATTTTTTTTTTATAAAAGCACATCGGAAAAAGTTTGATTAATGAATCTTTATTATCCGACATTTAACTGATATTTCAATTACGTATTCATTTATACATAAACTAATGTTAAGTTATATTTTAATTTAATTATACGTTATTTTATTTTATCGTTAAAAAAAAAAATTCAAAAAAAAAATTATACAATGAAGGATCTATAAATGAATCTACATATAACCGAATTTCAATATATATATATATATATATATATATATATATATATATTATATATATATATATATTTTTTAATTTTATTTTTCTGTTTAAAATGATCTCGAGCATTCTACAAATGTTTCAGTTTCAGTAAGTTGCTTAGAGGAACAAAAAAGAGGATAATAAAGCATCATAAATTACATTTGACTTGCTGACTAGTAAGTTTCTCACTTTCCACTGATTGCTACCACTTTTCAAAATTTGTTGCTTCCTTTAATAGCTTGATGCCATTCACAATGAAAGTGCAAAAAAGTTACTATCACCATCTAAAAAAATGTTATTAAAATGAAAGTTTATAAGAAAATTGACAATATAATATTTAGAATTATATTTTTATTTTAAATTAAGAAAATCAATAAGTTTCTTGAAAGAAAATAGGACTTCAATCAAATCTCTGTAGTTACATTTTTTTTCATTTATTTTATTCTCCAGTTATATGTTAATAATTTTCACTTAAGTCCCCATATTAAAATACTGAAATAAAAACAATACTTTCAATTACTTAATTAAAATGTTTGTGAAAAAAAAAACGCTAGAATAACTTAGAAATTTAATTAACTTTTTTAAAGTTCAACATGCTGCTGGATCGAGTTGTACCGAACTTACTTTCTTTAAGTTAGGTTTCAGGTTCGTAGATATTTCCTATTCATTATTTGCAAATGAAACATGATTAGAAGAGAAGATCCCACTAAAAAATAAATAGTGAAATTTTTTAGAAACTAATCATTTGCAAAATTATTAGTATTTAAGAATAATACTCTTAAAAAATTCACACCCTCGATGGATATGAAAATGGATTTAACACTTAGTGAACAGTTTTTTATAAATGTCAAAGTGATCATCACCACAAAAGAGATGAAAAGAACTTTGTATGTGCACTTTTACTCTTTTAGAACAGATTGATGTGATTTCCTTAGTGAAGTTTAACTTTACCTTAATAAACATCTTATCCAATATCCACACACTCCATCATTAGCACTACACATGAACAGTATAAAGTTAAATAATGAAATTCTTAATGTTTTTGTTAGGAAGAAAAAATAGGAAAATGTGAGATGGAAGAAAATTTAATAAAATGAGAATTAAAAGAATGTTTCATTAAATAGAAATAAAAAATTAAGACAGAGTAATGTTTTCTCTTATCAATATATATTGTAAATTTTGCGAAAGATTTAGTTTAACTCTGATAAGATATTAAAAGGTGGTTTTAAACCTAACTCAATCCCACAAAACCGACTTGGCTTGGAAGGTGAGATTTTGCACTCACTTATATATTATAATTTGACCTGATCTCTAGTCGATGTGGGACTTTCAATACACTCTCTTCACGCCGAGGTATAAACATCTCGAGGCGTGAGAGTAGAAACTAATGGATGGTCTGATAACGTCCCGACAATGGATGAAACAGAATGCTCACATAGATCTCGCTAGGTCAAAACTTACTTGGCTTGAAAGGTGAAATTTGTACACACTTATTTATTATAATTTAATTTTATTTATAGTTGATGTAGGACTTCCAACAAGAGTGATACACTAGCATGATTTAAAATAAAATCATGTTTGGCATAACCTTTTCTTTTTTTAACAGATTCTAGATTCTAATAATATATATATATATATATATATATATATATATATATATTTTCTATACTTAGTACATTCTTTTTGTGGATGATTATAAAATAATAATTACATAATTGTTTTTTGCTGATGAATTATCACATTTATAATGTTTTATTTAATAGTTTTACATTAGGATTCCGCAAAATATTATACCAATTTGAGGAGTTACACATTCTTAAATAGTCATATAACATAAAATTTCAGTTATTTATATCTAATATGCAATAAAAATATATTTTTTGACTATCGTAGAAAAATGTTTTGGCACTATTTATTAACTATATACGTTAATAATGTGAAAGTGTGGAAGAGATAAGAGAGAATAGAGGGTTTGGGTTTTGGTTTCTATTCTTGATGAAACATATGAGATGGGATAATAAAGTGAGTTCAGAACTTTGTTTTTGGACTATTATGCCTTTCATTTTCACATATCCTTTTCAATCTTTCACATACCACTTGTGCTCATTCAGTAACGTCCCTTTTCATATAACTTCATTCTTCATATCCTTCATCTCTTAATATATTTTTTTTTTAAAATAAACTTTTTTTTATCTTTCTAAATTATTTTAAACTAATTTTTTGTTGGAAAAAATAAACAAATGACACCCACCTTTTATAATTTATACAGTATATATTGCTTATTTGTCTTAAAAAGAAGGTTAAACACTCAAATTAATAATTTTACATTTCAAAGAAAATAAAATAAAATAAAAAAATTGCTTTACAGAAATGAAAATACAAATTTAATTATTTTTTCGGGACTAAAAAAACAATATCAAAATTTTCAAGAAATGAAAAATTAGGAAAGAATCTTATGGGAGGATTTTTTTTTCCAAACTTTTTTTTTACAGACTTTATTTCAAAATTTTGTTTTTCTTCCGAAGGTTTGAATACTTCTTCTAAGAGACTATTACATTTCTACAATCAAGTTGTAAATAATCTTTATTTTCAAAGCTTTTGCTAAAACTAAGAGACTCTTTTTTTCATCATATGTTGGAACTTTTTGAATCCTTGCAAGAGTTGACAATTTGTGAGATTATAATTCTATGAGGTATTTCACCCGTGGTAACTAGAAACAATGGGTTATTTTCTTGACAATATTGCTTAATTATCATTTTTTTATAATGTTAAAATTTTCAAAAAATATCTTTTATCGTTTTCTTTTCCATATATTTTAAAATAAAGTATACATCATCTCAAGAATAAATAACATTAAAAGGTTTTAAGGAATAATATTCAATAATCATATCTTCTTCTTTTTAAGATTAAAGTTCTTTTGTGAGGATATTTGGAGCATCATGTCTATCATTTAAGCTTTTAAAGCATTTCATTGAACTAGTCTTATGACTCATATATATCTATATATATATAACATATAAAAATTACTTAATAACTAATATAGTTAGATATTTTTCAACTTTATTTTATATGATAAGTACATTTAAATAAATCTCTCATATCTTCAACCTGTTAAGATGACAACCAAACAGAAGACCAAAAAAGAAAAAGAAATGGCAGAAGAGCATGCAACTTTAATACCTAAACTGAAAAGGTTTTTTAATATAAGAACTGAAGACATGAGAAAGAAATCAAAAATATCAAAAGAGGATACAGTATACCTACAACTGAAATTTTTTTAATAATTGGAACAGAATTTAAATAATTTTAAATTTATTTAAAAAATACTTTCAACCTTTTATTAAATTTATGTTTTGTTTTGAATATTAAATTTTAAAAATAAAAAACAATGCCAAATACAGCTCATAATAACCTAGCTTTTGTTTCCCTCGTCCCATATTCTTTCCAAGTCTTTTCCATTTTATGAACTTTTGATGAATGAGCTAAGAGATATTTATGGCAAACATGAGATAAAGACAAATATTAGTGGAGTTTTTGCGCATGACCTAACCTGACATCTTCCAAAAGAGATATTTATACTCAATAATATAAGAGAAGAAATGTCAATATAACTAATGAAAAAATTATACAATTATTAAAAATATTAGTTTTGGACAAAATTTTCAGACATATTTTCAGATCAGGGAAATTAGAATTAATTAATTTCTTGTGTATAAATTAAAATTAATTTCAATATGAGATGGCAAAACGTTGATGGGAGAAAGTGTTGTGATGGGAATAAGAAGGAAAAAAGTATAGCTAATGAAGACAAAAACAAATTAATTTTCATTTAGATAATAAATTTAACATGTGGTTGTAAAATATATATGTAAAATATCGTTTGTCACCTAAAACAAAAAATAATACAACTGGGAAACTAAATTCATTATTTTAGAAAGTAAGAAAATCAAACAAAATCAAAAAGTTTCGAATAAAAACTAATTTTAAATTTTCATTATTATTGATGAAATAAAAATGTATTTAATCTATTAAAAGTTAATATGATTTCTTTTTACTATAAATGAAGAGTTAATTTTGTAGCGATTATAAAAATACCCGTGGTTAAGAATTTATTTTGTTTATAGTTTTGCATTTATAAGACGTATGGTGCATAAAAGAAATTATGATTCTTGCATATTTACACATAAGGTGTATATAA